>NC_089215.1:6616180-6823680 GCF_963930695.1 Labrus bergylta | reverse complement strand
TTAAAATCACAAGGCCCCTCATTCAGAAACATAGAGTCTCCGCAACAACTCTACTGCTTCATTGTTTGTACAGCATATTTGATGTGGTGCATACTGTACTTGTGGTTACTCGAGGTTTTGGACAGAAAATGCCTAGTGTACTTTGGAATGGGCCCGCAGTATGTTCTCGCCCAGCTGTCCCCCCCCCCCCCCAGCCACGATATATACAGTACGTTCATTCTGCTGAGTGTTCAACCAAAACCAAGTTCTTTTTTAAACGTATTCATCCGGGGGAAAGAGAGACGCATTTGAAAGCTCCCAAAGCACAACCAAAAGCCTCTGGAGAGCTGAAGCCTTTCTCACAGGTGGGGTACTAGTTCTATTATGATTCTAGAGCCTGACCAGTACACCAATTGGCAGGTGTAATCTGCTGATATGAGATCATCACAGGTACACTGTATCGGCGTGTATGTTTTCCACTTTGCACCACCGATATATAAAACATTTAAGTACTGAGTCTATTATGCAGAAAACTTGATTTGTTTTGTCATTTATTATAAGTCCAGCGTCCTCTAGGCGTCTGCAGCCCGGTAACCAGAGCATTACAGCTGAGCACACAGAGGTCCGCACAAGAATCTGTTGGCAGTGTATAACATAAAACAGTCTTCTCTTAAAGTTTTAATGTAGGGAGTTTGTAAGAACTCGGAAGAGATGATGAACATACCTTTTTTTTTTTTAGGCCTGTCACGTCTTGGATTCCAACAAAGCGATTTCACAGCGCAGTACAAAAACAGCCTTTATTTACATTTATGGTTTAAGTTTTGAAGGAGCATGATAGCAAGTTACAATTAAGCTGAAGTAAACCTGTGCTGTGTGGACGGCACGTGATTGAAGGAGACAGTTATAGTCACGATGAGATCAGCCTCTAGCAGAATGACTTCATTTTTGTAATAATAGAAAAAAATAAAAATCATCTGAGAAGTGATCTGTACACACTTACTCAATTTGGGCAATCTGGATGATTCTCCTCAAAACTCCTTACTGGTAAACAATGTAAAGGGAAAGCTGTGTTTAGAGGAAACCCAAATTATCATCATCATTATTACTGTGAGTATCTTGGTGCTTAGACGTTGGACTGTCTCTCCGCTCAGGTCTCGATCAGCATTAGAGTCTCATACAAAGTCATGTAGTCGTCTTAACGGAGAGCTCTTTTTGCTGTAGTTCTGCACTTTGATTCTGCAGCTATCCCGTCCTCTATCAGTGACACGAGAGCTGTTGGGACATGCATCAGATCTGATTTGGGCATCTCAAGTCCGGCCTGTAACCATCCTTCCTCAATTCCTCACATTCCTCCTGCCTCATTGGAGTGGAAGAAAGACTAGGTGCCCAGGTCTTTTCCCTCTGTGGAGTTATGTTTATACAACAATCGATAAATGTGAGGCTGCTGCTCAACCTGCTTCAGTGTCTTCAACAGGTTTTTTTTCTCGCTGTACGACGAGAGAAGCACAAACTGTAAACCAGCAGTCAGAAAAAAGCTGAAATTCCTTGCATTTGTTTTGGTGTCCTGTCATGTAATTGAATTTGCGTTGGGGCTGTGATGTGAAAGTGCAACATGCAGATGTGTATGTAAGAGGATAAAGAGCCATTTGTTTCAGGTCTGGCTCCAGTTTGACATGTGATGTTTTTCTACTTCTACTTTGTTGTTGTCTCGTCTCGCTGTACGTTAGATGAAAGGCTGATAAAGGTGATCTCTGCACAAGCAGTCTAGGACATTTCAAGACCAGCATATGTCATTTGCTTGAGCACATTACACAGAAATTACACATGACTTTCATAACCATAAGACTACTTATAGTATTTACAGTAATGGTGTAAGTTTACATTACAGCTTGAAATATGAGTCACCAAAACAGGAAGTATTTTGGTTGCACTTTTCACACTGTGATTACTATTTATGATAACAGAGTATAATTTGTCGTTGGGTAGTTTAGCTTTTAGCACAGCTCCCTCTCTCAGCTTAACATATGACCATGATGCAATGTAAAAAAAAAAAAAAAAAGAGAGGCATTCCTTGTGGTGGATCTCAAAGTTGAAGTCTAAGGACGCTTATTTCCATCCAAAATCACAGCTGAAACCTTGGTTTGTGTACATTATATGAAAAAGCATGCATAATTTGTAGAAGCGGCTAAAAAGTTGGTGCAGCATGGTATCGTTTCAGTATTTTGTTGCTGACGTTTAGTATCAATACACACAGCAACACATCAATACACACAGCAACAAGGCAATTCAAAGTCCTTCACAAAAGACATCAAAAGCAAAAAAGAGAGACATTCAAATAGAAAATAAAAGCCAAATAGCTTTTTAGCTCTTTTGTTGAGTTTCTCTGTTGACGTCAGCAGAGGTCTCAGTCAGCAGGGTTTGGAGTAAGACAGAGGCATCACTCTTATCATTTTTCACAGTTATGAACCTTCAAATCCTCCAAATAGTGAAGTTTCTTTTTTTTTGCAAGCCATGTTATGTTAAAGATACCCGTAGTGTGACAGCAGTGAAGACAGTCATCAGCATACAGTTGAGGGGCATGAAGTTCGCCACAGTTTGCATTCAATATTTTTGGGAAGATTTTTACGTCAGTGTTGGAATCCTGTTTTTCTTTCTTTCTTTCTTTTTCAAATGAACCTGATGGACACGAGATGAACAAACGAGAAACTTTATTGTCAGATGATGAGACAGACGTCGAAAGAGATTTCCTTTTGGGAAATATTTAGCCGTTGAACAATCACAGTGATGTCTGATTATTCCCACCCCCTAATGATTTTGTAGCAGATAAACCCAAACGGGAAAAAACATTCTATAAGTTCATTAAGAGGGCTTTAATTGTTGACGTAAAGTTATGTGATTTCATCAGGATACATTACACACACACTCGCACACACACACTGTCCCTCACCCGTCCAGAGTAAGGTCAGAGCATATGGATCACTCTGTTGATTGACCACATCCCATTGATCAGCCAGCCGGCTCGTCAATGCATCTGCCTCACAGCGACACAGTCCCTCCCTCTTCCCCCTCCGTCCATCTCCCTTCATTTATCCATTACTCACCACTCCTGCCCCCCCCCCACCTTTTTCTCCCTCATCCTCCCCTCTCCAACTCTTCTTACACTCCCCCCTCCCCTCCTCCATTCATTTACCCATCATTTTCCTCTTCCTGCCTCGCTTGTTTGTCTTCCAGTCCTCTTTCGTCTGCTTCCTCCTGATGCTCCTACTTTCATTCACTCCTCAGCGGGGGGAAGGAAAGGATGTGATAGGGGGAAGTTTAAGAAAGTAGTAAATGGGATATCTGAGTCAGAGTTATTCAGTTTTTTTCATAATCTTTACCTACATTTGTGTTTCATACACTGATTTCAGCGTACATCTAATTCATAATTCAAAATAAAGTTCATCATTTGAGGGTAGAATGGACCATTGCCAAGAAGTGGCATCAAATATATTCATCTTTCTCTACAAAGTGTCCCTTTCACAGGGTTGTTAAGCAATCACAAACTGCTATTACGGTTATAACTTAAACGATGATTCAACTGCAGGGTAGAGGAGCTGAATTGTGTATTCAAAAGCAGTTACTCAATGATCTATTTAGCAAACATTTTTGTGAAGTGATTAACTGTTAAGCCCATGAAAGTTCACAGAAAAAGTGTCAAAGTGCTCCTCACTGTCCTTAAGTCCAGGTCAACATATTCAACTTCTTGTTCTGTGTAACAAAGAATCCAAAATAGAAGATATTGAATTTTCAGTTTTAGAAAATTGAAGTGTAGCGAAGTCTCATATTTGAGCAGCGAGGAGGACAGACTTTGTGATATTCTGTTGGATAACTTAAAAGACTGAGAAGTCTTTGACATTTCATTTTGATTGATTCCCTGGTTCTTGTATCTCTGACGATTGATCTCCCACTTTGGTCCAAACTAAAACATCTCACCAACTCTTAGAAGGATTGCTTTGACCACTGCAACAGATACCTAAAGTCACTAGACGACAAATCCCTGTCTCAACTTGTCCTCTAACACCACCAACATGGTTTGAAATGAATTAGTGGCAAACATTCCTGCCCTTCTGTTATGATTTGTAATGATTTCAAAGATTTGCTTATCTTTCATCTAGCACTATCTGGTTTAACTGTTCACCTCTATCTTTCTATATCTTTCTATTTCCCACATTATTGACTTGCAGAGGCAGATTGTTGTCCACCAAAAAGCCTCAATCTATCTGAGGTTTCTGTATGTTAAAATTGGATAATTCATGTTTGGGATCCGTAAATAATAAAACAAAGAGTGCGGTCTAGACATAAAATTGTAATCGTATAACTTTTGCTGTGATTCGAAGCGTCATAAATAGATTGAGGAATTGTTTAAAATGAATACCTACAATTCCGAGGATATTCATGAACCTCTGTTAACCGTTGTGCTGAGTGTCATTATCCTGAAGTCGAATGCTACATCAGTAAAGATCAGAAATGAGAAAAAAAGTGAACCATTAGGACAGCTACAAAATCACGTTGGCGTTATCACTGTGTGCAGGTTAGCTCGCTGATGTTAGTTTTTTAGCTCGTTCCGATCCCAAAAACTCCAAAAACGAGTCTATTAACGTAGTCTGTAATAACTCAAGTTAAGGGGGATCTTTCTAAAAGAAGGCTTTGTGACCAGCATCACAGAAAGCAGAGCAGTGATTAATCAAATGAATGGTTTAACATTTCTTCATACGACGCCATAAACTTGTATCAAATGTTACACTTCTTGCCATTTAGACGAGCACAGAGGGAGGCTCAGCTTTGCCTTTCTCACATCCTCCGCCCTTCTGCCGGCTCACTCATCTCATCTCATCTCATTATCCCCTCTCTCTCTCATCTCGGCTCTGTTCTTCCTCTCCCCCTCCGCTACCTGTTCCCTCTGGTCTTCCACCAGCTCCCACATGAAACGTCTCCCGTGGACCCGGGGCGCCGTGGGCCAGGTTGCCTCTCTGTGCCGCTGGTGAAATATTAACCAGGCTTTGATGCTTATTAATTGTCCCACTCAGTAATTGAGAGGCTCCGTGGAGCCCCATCCCCATGGAGACGATGACAGCCCGTCCCCTTGGTGACAGCCTCTCACCCACAGAAACACCAGAGAGTGAGAGGGGGAGAGAGAGAGAGAGAGGTAGAGCGAGGGAGTAGGTGAGAATTGGGAGGGATGAGTAGAACAGCGTCTTGATCGTTCTTTTGGAAGTCGGATAAAAAAAAAAGAAGACATTTAAAAGGTGGAGGGTCTTTCAGTTGTAGTGATTGTGTATATTTCAATTATCCACCTTTATTCATCATTGAGTGAGCCAGTGTTCATATCAACATCACTTTTAGAATCTGTTGTAGTCTAGAGCTGCTTCTTAAACCAACATTGACACAACTTACCTTTAATTTGTTTACACAGTTCAGACCATTATTTGCCCTTTATGTGAACTAGCATTTAAATCCGAACCCTACTGCCACTTACCTTACACATTTTGTGTGCATGTGAACTGGTGACTTTATTTCAGGTGAAGCATTTTGAGGTTATTTGTATTAAAATGTGTTCTAAAAATGGATTTGTTTCCCCTTGGAAAAAAAAGGCAAGACACTTACCACTGTAAACAAAACCATGTCTGATAGGGGCGGAAACGCAGGTTAACTCTATATAACACAAAGCCCACATCAATGATATCAGGATTACATCACCATATCTGACAACCTGAAGAAAAGAAATTGCTGGATTGATGTTCACCGCTGCCCGACATTATCCCGCTGCCTTCACCTTTTTTTTTGCTTTCAACTTCTTGTTCGGCTGGTTAACTTACCTTCTCGTAATCTTCATTCATGTCCTAGGCGCCATCAGGAGGAGTCATGAAGTAGTGAGAAATATGTGGCTTTTACACTCGCAGAAAACGCCTGAAAAACTCCTGCAGGAGGAGCGAGTCTGAGAGAGCTGAAGTGAGAACGGATATTATACGTAGATTTCCCCTCCAGCGAATGGGAGGGGGAGTGACGTTTATTTACTATGACTCCTGCACGGTGCATAGCATGTATGCACGCGACCACTGTGATCTCCGTGCACGTAATTAAAATGCTGCATTATGTTTTGATACAAAGGCAAATATTCTCATTATAGCATTGTGTAGCGGACTCTGTTGCTTCGTCCGCTACTTCCACAACGTTTTTTTTTTGCCACATATTACCTCAGGACATCCCCCCCCCTCTCCCGTCCGACAGGGATAATCTCCCGCTGTGAGGAGCATATGTGAAGAGAATATGTGAAGAGAATATCTGGAGCAGTCCCTCAGGAGTGCATATGTGTAAACGGCTTTTGAGTCAAATTAGCAGGAAAATCTGAGAAGAACACCAAATTTTGAAAAATGAAATATTAATGTTTGGCATCTGCGATTCATTAATTGTGTCCCATGAGTCAGGGTGACAATATATAATGCCTTTATCAATGTTCTGCCCCACCCCTCATGTCTGTTCATTCCTTAGCTGATCATGATCAGGAGGATAACAATTAAGAATAGGATCTGTCAAGTATATAAAATAGTTAATTATTTCTTAAAGCATTACAGTCATTTGCCACTATCAATCTTTTTATTTGTGGTAGTTTTGGCTAAAGACATCTGGGTACATGATTTGGAAAATTTGAAGAACAAGAACACATGACAGGAAATCATTGGGACAGCGCTGGTTAAGTCTGTCGTGCCGGTGCCATAAAACACTTTAAATATGATCTTCCATTTTTTTCTGTTGGTACCTTAACCAAATCATCCCCATGCTGCAAACAAAATCCACTCTGGCAAAACATCGCCTTCTCTGCCATCTGCCACAATATAATGAGTTTTTACTGGAGGGAACAGGACCACATAAAAGGGACACGTCACATCACTCTGAAACAAGCATCCCTCATCCCATATCTGCTGTGACTTTATAGTGAAATGCCTATTTACTGTATAACCATATACACACTGTAAAACTGAAGGAGTCTGGATGTGTTATTTTTAAGGTTTGGACTTAAAAGTAATGGAAGACATCTGGTGATGCTCTATTTTATACTTTTGTGTCAGCTTTTCAGACGTGGTTCCGCTTTCTGGTTTTGCTAGAAAGATGAAAATAGTTTGTTTTGTTTATTTTTGAAGTGCTTTATTAATCCCTGAGAGAGATTCTGTTTGACTCTCTGTTATTGAAGCGACGTGCTTCTCACACACGTTGGCCCGAATCACACACACATGCACAAACAGGATCTGTGGACATGCATGTGTGTGGAGAGATGTCAGAGCGGGGCTGCTACACAGTGCTCGGCAGGGAGCGCATCAGAGCAGTTGGGGGTTCGGCGCCTTGCTCAAGGGCACCTCGGAGCCTCTCCAGCTGCCAGAGCAACTACTATAATTTGATCCGCTCCGGGACTTGAACCGGCGACCTACCGTTTCGCAACCCAAGTCCCTACCTACTGCCTCCCCAGCTTGTTTGCTGTAGTGTCTTCCAGCTGATAATATAACGGTTAGATTTACGTGACCCCCCCCCCCCCCAAGCCTCACTACCATCTTCAGAGGTAGTTACTGAGGCGTTGCAAGGGCGAGACAGGATCAGCTGAGCCAGCAGGCCGAGTGCAGCGCTGTGTGTGTGTGTATGTGGAGCTCCTGCTGTGCTGTCTCCGGCTTCAGCAATGCCTCAACACAATGTGAATTTATGATTAAAAAAATAGCATGTTTGTTTGTTTGCTATGAGTATTCATTTTTTTTAAATTGTTTTTGGTATAATAAGATGTTGTGTTAGCACAGAGATAGATTCACTTTGTTAGCTTCTAAGCTAAAGTGAGCTTGTCAGCTTTGGTATCTTGTATCATGTTTTTTTTATTGTCTTTAGGAAAAAACCTAATAAACATGTTAGATTCCTAATAAATCAGTTGAAATTTGCTTCACCCTTTAAACACCATTTGAATATTGCAGTAAATATTTTTAGATCAGCGGTGTAGTGTTTTGGAAAAGAGATCAGACCTGAAATAAATTGATTTCAGAGAAGTCTTACCTCATACACCACAACAATTATTACATTTATGTTCTTTGTCTCACTGTGTTGTGTTGTGTGCTGTTAAAAATGTCTCTCTCCAGTATTGTTGCATACATGTTAGAGCAAAATTCTACTACAAAGCATGGTAAGTGTTATAAGAGGTTAAAATATTGCAGTTATTTAAAGGGAGATTGGGGTGGGGGAAGAAACGACAGAAAGCAAAGAGGAGAGTGCTGATGGTGGTAAAAAGAGGGGCGGGGGGAAGGGCAGTAGATGAAGTGTAGACATAAGCTCTGTTTTCATGTAAACATTCGAGTCTGTGAGGCTGCTGGAGTCTGAGACAAGATGACAAAACAGTGTGACGTTTCCTACCAGGGACACGGTCCACGTCAGATGTCAACCAGGCACCATTTGACAATCACACGCTCTCATATTCATATGACCAGCAGCCAAGATAAAGGGCTGAATGATTCAACGTCCAAATTTAAAGGATATTATTAAAATTGAACATTTTGAGGATTGTTCATAAAACTTTTGTTGTAATTTGAGGACTAAAACAGCATTTTTGAACTGATGGTGGAGCCTATTTCTAACTTTGTAGTTTGTTATCATGTTTAATAATGACGGCAATTCAAAGGAGAAATAAAAGTGTAACACCTTTCTCCAACATTGCCGAAATTAAAACAAGTGCAAAAGACCAACGCTCAGATTTGAAGACGGTGGTGACTGTTGACAGAACGGAGAAACAGAGAAATAAAGCAGGTGATGCGAGCTCATTTTATTAGCCTTGTGTTGCTATCAGCGCTTATTGAACACTCCTTATGTCAGACTATAAAGTTCTTCATAAAACAGGTCAGGTCTGTAGTCTGAAATTAGATCAAAGGTAATGCTGCAAACATCTTTGAACATATTTAATGGACTCATACTCTTGTGTACAGTACTTCAGCTTGTGGATTCGATTTGACCCTTTTTTTTTTTTTTACTATTTAAATTAAAATGGTAAAATTAAGACTTTATCCATCATCATCTCATCACCATGAGAAACCCGTATTTTTACTTAAGGGGTAACACTTTGTTTACATCCTCTCTTAAAACATGCTGACTCTGTCCATCATTAAGGCCGACGCCTCCTTTTCTTCGCCGTAACCCCACACTCCACTCCCTCACCATAGTAATTTGTATGAAATCACAGGCTCCACCCCTTGTTGACCGGCTGGTTAAGTAGGACAGACTAGATTTAAGATCTGCTGTTGCCATCCTGATAATACACTCTCACACACACACACACACACACACACACACACACACACACACACACACACACACATATACTTACACACGTGTACGCACAGACACAAAGATAAGCACGGGGCTCTGTCTACTGATGCCAAACCAGGTCATCCTTTGGTGTGTAAGTGTGTGCTGGGGGCTGTTTAATGCATGTTCTCAGTGAAAGGGAAGAAATGGGAGGATATTTGAGACCTCTGGGACAGCTGGTGAAACGCTCACTGTCTGCCCCCCCCCCCCTACATACGTGTGTCTATTTTTACACATCCAAAAATAAAAATATTTGAACCCAAATTAAGATGTTTTCTGTCATTGATATTGGTTGTGGACTTGTTTTGTTTGTTTTGGTATTTAAAGAGTGCAAATTTCAGATCACTGAGCCAAAACTTAAATAAAAATAAAATAATATTTTCCTATTACAGTGTTTCCTGCACATAGACGACACTCAGGCTGACCGTCCAGTATATTGACGCGAGCTTTTTTTCCATGTAATTGCAGAGAGAGAGAGAGAGAGAGAGAGAGCAGAGGGAGATAGGGAGATAGGGAGAGCAGAGGGAGAGGTGTCTGCTGGTACATCCTTCCCATGAATGCATCGATTGAAGTGCGCCTTCACATGATAGAAATGAAGCTCTTTATGCCTTTGTTTTAAAAATGTTTCTGCAGCTGCTTGCTGCAAACTGTCCTGCACTCTTAAGTAAGCATTATTGTGATGATACGCATCATCATCAGTATGTTTCCACAAGCGAAGATCTCCTGATTTGATAGCAGAATTTGAGGCCCGTCCCTGCCGAAGGATTTCCACAGGCGAGCCTGATTTGTCAGATTTTGCCCATCGTCGACTGATAGTCAAAAGTTTTGCACTCATTGATCCATATTCTCATTTGAGTTTATCCACGTCATTCAACTATGAGTCTTCTAGATTTAGAATATATTCTTTTGTCTATTTTAGGACTTGATCCATCGTTTTCTCTCTCATTAAGTCTGCATTAAGGTGACCTTATAACCACATTACACATGTCCAATATAGCTGGCACACACACTGACGGAACCAGTGTGTGCGGGTCGGAGCAGCGACAAACAAACTGCGTCTGTTAACACGCCATTTGAAGATTGATCATAATAATCCCCCAAAATAAAGTCCCCACGATTTACAGCCGGTGAAAGATTTAATCCAAACACATGAGATCCATAACGATCCACAGAACTGCTTAGAAAACTCTGACACTTTTATAGAAGCCTATTACAGCCAATGAGAGCCTTTGTTGAAAGGAGGTGACTCCCCCTGTTCTGACAGAACTCTGCCGATGACTGACATTCCCCGTAGCTGTATATGGATATTCTACTTCTCTCAATACCTCGGGGTGTTTTCTTCATGCACACACGAATGAGATTGAGTTAAAGTCTCTTTAGAAGTTTGATTTGGTATTGAATCTCAGAATCTTTTTTCGTACCAATCAACTTTTGTTTACTGCACATAGAATGAAACGATTTTAAATTAACTTAGTCTCTCCCTTAATCTATATTAGATTATAGTCAAATTGTTGCCAGTTTACAGTCCTAGTCACAAGCAATTTGAGCTGTAGGGAAAGAAAGGATCATCACTTATTATCCTTTGAACAGACTGTGTGTTCCCCCCCCCCCTCTCACTTAGTGGTGATTCATACTCTAGACAAAGTAATCCAACTAATGTCATCATGGGACTGTGAGGCTGGTATTTAACAACTAGCTTGGGGGTTAACAAGTGATAGTGACAGAGAGCTGGATGTTAATGAACAGTAGCTGGAATCATCAAGTTCAAGAACATTGTTTCGTTCTAATAAATCTTGTCATAAGGAATAGATTGACACCACATTTATATTTATATGAGCCTACTGCTAGCAGCTGGTTAGCTTAGCTTTAATTATATGGTTTTAGACATATGGAAAAAAAGGATGAAGGATAAAAAAAGGATAAAAAGCGTAATCACAATATATTGTATCGCAATTCTCAGCGTATCGCAAAATGTTAAAAATCGCAATAGAATATCGTTTCTCAAGTAACGCGATAATATCGTATCGTTCCCACCCCTACTATATACTGATTCAAAAACAGTATCAATCCTCTAAGCAAAATTGATATTTCCCATATTGTCAAGCATTTAAAAACTTAAGAATAGTAGCTAGCGTTAGCAGGATTAGTTTAAGACCTAAACAGTATTTTTAGCGGTATTTGAGATCAGATTTTAAAAATGTTTTTCACTGTCAGAAAAGACAAACCAGCAGTTTACCATTATTACAGTAATTGGATACTTAAAACATGTCATACCACAAAACTGAGCAGATTCTTGCAAAGTTTTTTTTTCATCACACAAATTAAAACTTTCATTCGAACCCCAAACTTGCTCCTGAGTGGCATAGCCGGTGGTTTGAGAATGGGTATTAACGGGATAAGTAAACACTGATGGTTAGCCTCAGCATCGGAATAAGTGTGCAAATGGGTGAATGCGTCTTGTACTGTAAAAGTGCTTTGAATGGTCAGCAGACTTAGATTATAAAAGCACTACACAGTCGATTTTCTATTTACCATTTTACACAAACCTCGAGTAAGATTTATTAAAAATAACTGCAAGCAGGAGAGAGGGCTTCCTTCACCAGCTTGCGTTTCTATGAAGTGGGTTTTTCATTTAGACGGATCCAACAGCTATGACTGTCCGGTCCACAGAGGCCGCTCGTCAGGCCGTCTGCCAGTCCATCTGGATATCACACAGCCGTGTTAAATGTTTGTGAGCTTGAAGATGACTGAGCAGACAGGACGGTTTTAATCAGGGGATGTCCATTCTTCCAAATCGAATTTCCCTCTTCTCTGGTAGATGCTACTGGACATGTGGACCAGAGTCCCGTTCAATAGGGCGGGAACAGGCTTTGTTGAATCTCCCCCCGTCCTCTCTTTTCATCTCCCCACAGCTCCTCTTACGTTATTAGCCGTCTGTGATGTTACATTAAAGATGCATGACTCTCATGCTGTCTCACTCAGCATGGGCCTCCCTGTGTGCATGTGTGAGTGTGTCCAGGCCGACGCGCTTGAGCTGCTGACTGTTGGAAAAGAAGGACAAACACACACACACGCGGAGGCATGGCATTGTGCGAACGCGGTCGAGCTCTCTCGAAGCCGAAATTTGTTATTTGACAGATGGATGTGGGAGGCTGTCACTGAGACTAAACGCTCCTGAGAGAGACACACAGAGCTGTCTGCTTGGACGGAGATAGCGAGCTAGATGGACGGAGAGTGGGAGGGGGTTAGCTCCACAGTATTGATATAATGCAAGCTTTGAGTGCCCTGTCTGCCTGGTTGAGTGCCTCTCTGTAGTGCTGCATATGGTGTGTGTATGTGTGTCTTCTCTATTCTTTAGGAGTGTGTGTGTGTTTGCAGCTCGTGTGTGTTTGAACGCAAGAGAGTTAAGCTTGTACGTGTGTTTAATGCTAACCCCTCTCTGAAGTCCACTTTAAAATCTCCAGACAGTTACAGAACTTACACACACATCCTGACACTCAGCTTCCTGTTTGTGTGTGTGATGGGGAGGGGGGAGTTTGTGAAGTTATCTGTCTTTTTGGCTGTATCGGTGTCCTAATTGGACTAACAAGATTAATGAGGCGAACTAGCTTCTCCAGCTCTCTCTCTCTCTCTCTCTCTCTCTCTCTCTCTCTCTCCTACCATACTTGGTTGTCAGGGCGGGGAACCTCAGCGTGTGTGTCCGTACACAGCAGGTTAAATCCAAGTCATGTGATTATCCGTTTAACTGGGGGGGGGGGGGGGGGTAATTGTGGATTAAGCCCTTATATCATGTTATGTGGGATTTAATCAGAGTTTAAATTAATAACAAATATATAAACAATTACTTGAGAAGGATAAACCGAAAAAAAAAAAACGTGGATGTCCAAGAAGTGGTGTGCTTGTGACTTGGCGTAATGTTTAAAATGTTCTGGTTTATCAAGCTGTGCATATTTAAGATCAATTTTTGAGTAAATGGCCAATGAAGGATTTGACAACTTGAAATTGGACTCTAGGAACCACAGATTAAACAATCAATGCCATGTCCCACAGAATAACCATGTTAAGAATCAAAGGTTCAGCCCTAGATTAGCCTATCTCTTGATTAAATGTGTATTCTGGAAATATTTAATAAGAAACCATTTCATTTTAGAATGACTAAAAGAAAAGCTATTTTGGCGCTGAAGTTATTGCTAAAAAAGCAATTAGCATATAGCTGCTTAATCTAGTAAAAAGCACAGCTGTATCTATTGAGTTTTGGATTTTGGACAAGAAAATAAAAATAGAAAAATGTACACGCTTTTAACTTCAGTATAGTGAACATGTTAGCCATCAGTAGAATGAGGTAATACGCCATTCAAATGTTTCACTGAAGTAATAGAAATATTTATTCTGAGTCATCAATAGAGACGGGGATCAAAACCCGGTTCCTTTTTGAATAAGATTGAATTGCCAGGCAACAAGAACATCAATATTGGGGACCAAATTGAACCGAGGTGCAGCAGCTTCGACTGTCGGGTTACAAAATATCTGTCTACCACGGCCGCTGCAGGACAGTCGTCCTCCTCCTCCTCCTCCCCTCAAAGCAGGCGAGGTAAAACACCTAAACTTTGTAAAAAGTCCTGTGAGTTAAAAACAGTAATCCAAAGTTGAAATCATCAGGGTAAAAGCCAGTTAGTGAACTAACCAAGGGTATGTAAGGTTACATTATGATGAGTTCAATGTCGGGTCAGTTTAATGACTATTTGTCAAAGGTAAATAAGATAAGATAAGATGAACTTTATTGTCCCAGTGGGAAATTTGCCTTGGACTTCACAGTGCTGTTGTAGTAGCAAAATATCAAAATACATTCATTCATCAATAAATTGATTCAATTGTAACGTTTAGAAAAATAAATTTATTTTTTTTGGCGAGAAACTAGAATAAATAATACTTTTGATTGTTTGTTTTCCTGGCAGTGGTATCAATAAAGATCCCTAGTCATGTATCATCCACTTGATTTAGTTGAATGCTCTATTAGCTCATTTGGTCACCGACATATCCTGAGGAAAATATTTGCCTATTTGGCTAAAAGCCCTTCTCTATTAAGCAGTTCTGTCGCTCTGGTGTCGGCCATGCCATACAGATTATTCTGATCAGATCTGTTTTTAAGTTAACTTCCTGCTTAGGAGGTAAATATGTGTTTATGGGAAGACTACAAAACAATACACTAAAAGGGCCAAACCGTGTTTCATATGTGAACTGTAGAGTTTAGTGATAAATCTCTGTAGGTTTGTCCCATAAAAACTGTTACTCCTAGTAATTGCTGATATGAAAATGTGTTTGCGCAGCTTAAAGAAAAGGTAGAATTTGTAATCTCTGTCGTTATTGTCACGTTTTCCAGCCCTGACAAGAACTTCTACAATGCTTATAATAATGGTAACATGAAGCTAATTTATGCATTTGTGAGTTAATCTACATACAACCCTTTAGTAAACATTAGTGCAGTTACTGCAGCGTGTATCATAGTAGGAAATACATGTGTTTGTTTGATTGTTCACTCCTGAGTTAGCTGCTGAAGAATGGGACAGAGTTGGACATGATATGTGTAATGACAGTTGTGACATGTTGAGTTAGAATCACAGACAGGAGAGTGGAAGTTGACTCCTGTGACGCCTCTCACTGTCCACATGTTGAGATGTCAGCTGAGGATAATATCTAATTACTAATAACATAAACAATGGCTCTATTCAGTGTAGTAGATTAATGACGTAGATAAGGTTTAGCAAACTAAGAGGCGACGATAAGAATCCATTATGAGGGTCATTCATTATCATTTCATGCTTTGATACAGGCTGGGTTTTTTCATTGTTGGCTCTTATGGCTTCCTATGACGTCAGATGCACAGGACCAACATTGACATTGCTACACCTGTGATGGCAATTTAAGGTGTTTGAATTAAATGGTATGTTCCCAAAATTGGCGTCTTCCATACAAAGGATCTTTTTGATTGGATCAGCATATGAACTTATCTTAAATTGGTGACTTTTGGTGGAGCTTTGGTAAAGCTTTAATTTTTACACATTTTTAATATCACAGTTTAAGGACCAGCTTGGTGTGCTTTGTCAAACAGTTATTTACCATACAAAAGGATCTCTTTTTATTCACTGTACACGATTCTGTTACAGTATTTTACATGCTCTCACCCCCCCAAAAAAGCAACGCCTCAACCATAGTAATGCCTGTTGCTAGGATACATGGTTACACTGTAGTTGGACGATTACCACTATAATATGTGCATGGATGAAATCATTGGCAGATATATTAAAATCATCCATATTTTGAAATTGAATAAAGATTTATATCACTAACATTTCTGAGTGGACCTTCGCATTCTCAGGTATTTGAACAGAGGTGTTTAACGTGACACCCTTCCTTCTTATCACTGATTTAAAAAGATATATTTACAGATATGTACATATGTACAGATCCCGATACTGATCCTAATATGTTTTATATGATAACTAATATTGTTGTTGTTGTTTTTGGTATTATGTGTAAGGCAGGAAGCAACACCAGCCGTCAGGTTTTTCAAATTCAATCTTTTAAACTGAAGTGTAAGAATTTGACTTTTGATCATATAGAAGGAGCTGTTCCAATCTCGTCTGAACGTCTTCAAAGTGAGACTGAGCGAGTTGAGAATGTTAAAAAGTGCCCAACCATACTTCTTGATGGAGAACGTGGATCGGCGCTGTCGGTCCGATATCAGATCCGTAAATCACTTCAATATCGGACCTGATGCCGATATAAGATCTGATCGGTCCCATGTCTATTAAAAACCCATATCTGTGTAGTGCTGATAATGATACATTTAAACACACTGATAATAAATGTTGTTTTAATTTTGACCTGCCGAGGGACTGCAGATGTAAACTAGCTCAAAGCTGGTACAAAGCATCAAATAGTAAGATTTATGTTTCATATTGTACCTGGTCCTTTTACAAAATAAAACAAAATAAATAAATGAACAGGAAATCTATCTTAAAGGCATCTCTGAGCCAAAGTGTCGAGTGGCCGTAATGTGAGGCCAGTGCAGTTACTGTTTTTTGGCCGATGTGCCACCTCAGGAGAGGAGCACTAAATCAATGATGGTGCCGTGCATCCGCTCCACTCTGATCCAAATCACTCTGAGTCCATCTTTCAGCTCAAATCCTCGCTGAGATGCGCTGTTATGCAAGAGGTTGCATTTGGGGATTAGCACATCATTTTCAAGGGTAGACATCAAGAATCCAACGGCGTTTATTTTACAAATCCCATGCTGCTGTTGTTGTTGTTGTTCTTGTTGTTGTTGTGTTATACATGCAACAAAAGGATGATACAGCACACATGGTAATATGTCCCCCAGTCTTTATCTATTAGGTTGTATTTAGAAAAGGATGGATTCTTTGAAAATCTGGTAACTGATTATTTTATTACCGGTTATTTGTTGATTAATTTTCTGATTTCTGAAGATTAGATTACATCTTCCCTATGCATAAAGTGAGACCATCATTCACCTTATTTAGTTCAACTAGAAGTCAAAACCCACAAAATATTCAGTTTGCAATTTTAGATGGCAGGAAGGCAGCAAATCTTCTTTTTTTTATCGCCTGGGACAAGAGAGCTATTGTCATATCTTCACAATTTTCGCTTAAAAATCCATATTTTTCAAAATAGAAATACTTGTAGATGCTTCGCCTCTCCTCGATTGATTGTTTTAGAAGTAATTACTATTCACCAAATCAACAATTCGATACAGTTTATCAAATAAAGACCTTCAAACTTATCTGTACTTAATTTGTAACGGCCTTGTTTAAAAATAAGCCGATGCGTTTTTCACAAGTGCTTTACAAAAGTCAACACAGAGAAAAGATCAGAGTTATATAAAAACTCAGGGCATCTGAAAGGAAGTGCAGGGCGAAGGATTTTATTGACTTAATATGAATAAAGGAAGCGTTATGAATAGAAGACAATACTTTATTGTCATTTCACAACAGTGAGAGCAAACTGGAGAACATCATTCAGTGGAGGAGGTGAAAAACAAAAACAGCCTCCTCCACTGTAAGATACAACGGCACACAAAGTGACTGTACTCTCCCCTGTCTTATAATTTAAGAAGATGCAAGAAGATACTGTATGAGGATTTGAACAATTCTTCTTCTTCCTGATATTGAGTTTTAGAGCAAATATTCAATAAAAGCACAAAAAATCTGTGTTTGAAGTTTTGTGTGTTTTCTATATTTGATATTATTTGTAGATGTTTTAATGTTTCCAGTTGTGTTCTGACATTATTCATCACGTCGCAGTGGTCATTTTTGTGATCAAGACTCAGGTTAAATGTGAATCCTGATTGTCTATTCTTTCCGTTTTCTGTGCATCTTTGTTCTGTTCTGCTGCATCACCCCTTTTTGTGTGCAGTGTGTCTAATTGTCCAGTTGTTGTTTCCTATTTGTTTCTGCGAGATCTTTGTGTCTCATGTTCAGCAATGCATGGACATGTACCGTGTGTGTGTGTGTGTGTGTGTGTGTGTGTGTGTGTGTGTGTGTGTGTGTGTGTGTGTGTGTGTGTGTGTGTGTGTGTGTGTGTGTGTGACTGTTGCATAAGAGGATCTGCTGCTGTCCCAGAGCTTAACTAAGGATTTGGACCTCTCTTCCTCACTCTCTCCTGCTCTCTCTTTCTCTCTCTCTCTCTCTCTCTCTCTCTCTCTCTCTCTCTCTCTCTCTCTCTCTCTCTCTCTCTCTCTCTCTGTTGCACTCGCTCTAATCGCTGTCACTGCACGTATTTTGAAGTGGGATGATGTCATTATTGGTGGAGTTAGTCTCTACGCATGCAGAACGTACTTTTGCTCGTCTTGTATAATGATGGAGCAGAAATTTTTCTTTTTGTTCTTGGTGCGTTTGAAGTTGCCAGAATGAATTAGCCTCTATTTTCAAGACACAAATTGAACTCTTTATGACTTCTGAATACTCCTAATTGCTTGTAAATATCTTATTTTAATTACTTCAATATGTGCCTAATAAGCTGGATGGGCACTGTGAGAGTAGTAGGGCCCAAACGATATGGGATTTTTGGAGCTGATTCCGATATCGATATAAGGAAGAGAAAAAAATTGAATGCCGATATCTTTTTTTTAATTTATGTTTGATCTGTAGAAATAGATATATATAGATATACACATTTATTTCCCTCAAATGCAATTATCAAACAATTATCAAAATCACAAAAAGATATTCAGTATAAGACAAGATGGTCACTCAACTGGAAAGAAACCGTACATGCATCACTGCTTGACACTATGGAGATTGATAAAGCTTGTTATAATCCATAGAGCACACTCTGCTGGTGAAAGAGAACTGCTCGTTTAAGACTATCAAACTCAGATAAGATGCTATTTGACTGGTGAATAAATCTAGTAATAATGGTGCATATCTGTTAAAGTGACTTGATATTCTGATATCGGCTGATATTATCGGCTGGCAGATTAATTGGCCGGGCTCTAATTTAAAGTATGCAAATCTGCAACAGCTATCAGCTTTTTATGCCTGGATAAATGTAAAATCACATCAAAAGGTTTTTTAATTTTTTAATTGATTCAGTACTTCTTAAATGTAATATTTCATATATCACATCAGAGATACCATTTTGTCCCTCCAATACCAATCTTAAACCCATAGCTATAGTACGGTCCAATATTGTAAGACTTCTAGCGTGCTACCCTACTTTTTGAGGATTTGCGGTAAAGCCACCAATTACTGATAATGTCATTTCAGCCAAGACTTCAATCTTCTGTGCGCTGCTTTGTACAGTCCAACAAGCAGCTGGATAAGTGAGATGAAGGCCAAGCTGAGAAACAATCTCAAAAAGCAGAGCTGCACTTGTATGCAAATGATCTGTTCATAGACGTAAATTAAAGCTATATCTATGTTATATGACTGCGGGTGTTCTCCAGGATTGCATGACAGCCGCTGTGTTACTTTTGCTCTCTACATGGACTGTTATCATGCATCCAGGCAATTACTGCTAACTGCTCATGGACGTTACTACTTGAACTTCAAACAAAAGCCAGAACACAAAAATTGCTCATCAGTGAGTCGGATTCCAAAGCAGTCCAAATGTGTCTGTGTTCTTTCAACCTCAACCTTTCAACCAGTTGAGTTAAAATGAGCTACTAGTTCTTCTGTTATCCTGTCCACAAACAAACAGCAGGGAATAATAACCTAAAAGAAATATGGAGACTTAAGGAAGCTTAACTTTTCACATATTATTTAATCTCTGTTATATGTAATTTATGCCCTTTAAATAAAAGGATTAATACATTAGAATACACATATAATATGTCATGCAGCTCCATCATTTTCCTGATGCAGCAGCTCTACCTTCACCTTCACTTGTCCTCCACCAACTAGTCAGTTTTATTTTGGCATCTCATCACACCACCTGTGAGTAAATCGTAATAGATCGATTCCTCCCGTTGTACAGTCTGCTGACACAGAGAGGAGTGGGTCGCTGGTGATCTAAAAATACGAGGTTTGGATGAGTCTCCACCAGCTTCACTTTGTCCAACATGCAATGCTGCAGATTTGTTGGCTGCAAAGTCTTCGCAGCTCAGGAACATTTTGTCAGGGACGCTAATTTGAGCGCTTCAACGTGCCAATGCAATATTTTATACGTATTTATTTCATGTCTTCTGCGGCATGAAACCTTTTTATTGCTGCTTTGCTTATAAAGTATCCCCTTGGATAATATGTTACACACTGTTAGGGTTAATCTCTGTATGTAAATGAACCTCTCCTGCATGCACAGGGTGGTCAATGTTATCATTCCTCCAACAGGAATATTAGGCCGGTTGGTCAACCTGCCTGTGTGGTGGTTGCACGGCACACTGGAAAAACAGATATGAACAATATAGGGTAACTTGTTATGAACAGATTTACCTGTCATTTCAGATGTACCTTAATTAAGTCCACATGTCTTAAGCCCTCTCATTAGTCAAGATGTGAGTTAAACTAAACCTATTTGTTTTCCTTTTTAGTGTTTTGAGTTTCATCACTTAACAGACGAGCTTGACCGCTACCTGTGTTCTTTTATCAAACCATTAGGCAACGCTCTAGGTGAATTCCCCTCAAACCATTAGGCAACGCTCTAGATGAATTCCCCTGATCATATCCGGCTGCATTCTCACATCAGCTCACGTCGACTTCATGCGGAATAAAAATACTGAAGGGGCTGGAAGGGGGAACTCTGGATGAAGTCAGGGTTAAAAATGTGGCCTTTTGCGTTCATATTTCAGGAGTTTTGTGCAAGTGTGAAAGCGCTTTATTTTCTAAATGACTGATTAAAGCCTTTACAAGGGACTGTACGTTAGTGGGGAGCAATTTGAGTGGCTCTGTTGGTAGATTCAGTCATCTCTCAACACCTGAAGGTCAGGGGTTTGATCCCCTGCAGCCACATGTCCGATGTGTCCTTGGGCAAGACTCTTAACCCCAAGTTGCTCCCGCTGCTTCGTCTGCGTTCATGTTTGTGAATGGGATTAGTTCATTCTGATGGTCACTTTACATAGCGACCTCCGCCATCAACGTGTGAATGTGTTGGTGTGACCTCCAGCGCTTTGAGTAGTCAGAACACTAAAAAAACCACTATACATGCTCAAGTCCATATATCATTTCCCAGACGTTTATAATTATAAAGTGTACAATAAGCAAAATCTTTTTACTCTTTATTTTCTCACATTAATATAGTTTCCTTTTACTCTCAATGCGTTTTTCTGTACTTTAAATTGATCTAATGAATATAATGTGTCAACATTCACTACCCTTTTATATTGTATTTTAACGTTTTAATTGTACACTTCAGAGGTTTTTCCTGTATTTTAAATGTATTTCATGTACTGTATATAATGTGTATAACTCTTGCTTTGACAGGTACTAAAAAAAAATCACTACGATGTATAATTGTGTATGTGACCAATAAATGTAGAATTGTTTGTTGTGATATTGAAATTGAATGTTCAACAATTATGCTGGAGACAATGCAGCAGGAGATAATGTTGAGGTTAGACGTAAAAGATGTGATAAAGATGGTGATTGTTAATGCTGATGGAGGAGTAAATGGTAGGGAGGAGAATGTTGGTAATTGGGATAATGACCTCTTGTATGTGCGATGTGTTTGTTTGTGCTGGAGGACACAGCTGTACTCATTGTGAAGCCATTTTATTTATCTATTATTTATTTCCCTCTGTTTCCAGATTGACTTGGAGCCAGAGGGGAAGGTGTACGTGGTCATTGATCTGTCTGGATCCTCCACTGAAGGTAAAACTACCAGAATATACTATTTCATCCAATCAAAGGAAAGGAATCACACAAGCCTTCCTCTTCTGTTTGCTTGTCGTTGATAGTCTGTTCCTGGTTGTTCAAAGGGTCTAATCTGGATAAGAATGAGCTCGTTTTGGAAATCACCTTTTTTTTTTGCTATCCAGCATCAGTTAATCAATCTCACGTGTGTCCCTTTTTTTTTTTTTTTTTTTTTAAAGAAAAACTGGATAGGATAAATCTATCCAGATACAGAGTTTTAAAGATGACCAAATCCATATTAAATGTGCTCTAAATGGGACTACATACGACCAATTTTGTCCCAGGAGGCGCCAGAATCCACACAAAATGAAACTTATTTTTGACTATTGCATCTCCCTACTGGCCGGTCTTCCTACATGCACTATCAAACCTTGAATGAACCAAAACCAGGCGGCAACCAAGAGTCTTGAAAAACGTGCAAAATCCTCATCGAATGTCTGTTTGAAACTTGATCCAAGAGCACCGGAAGTCACATACACACCACAGACAAAAAAGTCTTTTTTTCCAGTAAAAGTTAATGTTTACGGCCTGGCACAAAAAAAACCAAATATGTCTGATTGCTGTCCTCATGAGCAAACACTGTAAGGGAGGTGAATTTTTACCAATCATCCGTTTTGATTTTGAAAACGATGCGTAGCTGACATGATTGACAGGTGGGCGCGATGTAGCGGTTGGTCAATAGGCTTTAAACCCGCCTCAGCTCCAGCTCTCAGCCTGTCATGGCGGTGGCTGCCGATGAGCCTCCAGAGCCCCCCTGCCATAACATATGGCTTACGTCACTCAGGCTTCTTCCAATAATATTTACAGTCTGTGACCAAAACGCAGAAGTGCGACTAGTCTTCCACCTTTCCAAAAGATCAAATATCACTTTGTGTTTTTGATTTGATTTGATCCAATTAGATATTTTTACTCAAAACAGATAACTTGTGAGAAACTGGGCCTGAAACTTTGGTTGAACAAGTACTGGTCTATCACAGCCGAGGAGTTCTAGCCAATCATTGAGAATGGGATGGAGCTCTACTGGGAAACTACATTCATTGTAAAGATTAATGGATTAATGCCTACGCAGAAAACATAGGACTTTCTCTGTTTTCTCCTTCCGCCTCCATCTGATTGTATGGATTATGCCTGGAAACAGCCAGAATATTGCTCTAAATTAGCATTGCTTCACACACACACACACACACACACACACACACACACACACACACACACACACTCGCCTGCGCACTCAGTCACATGCTGTCTGAGAAGAGTGATTTTCACCTGTTTCTTCACACCTGCTTATAAATAGACTTCTAGTGCAAGTGGAAGTGAATATACAGTGTGTTTGTGTGTGTGTGTGTGTGTGTGTGTGTGTGTGTGTGTGTGTGTGTGTGTGTGTGGGTGGGTGTATTGTAGAACCCCGGCAGTATAACACAGAGTGTAGTTCCTCTCTGTAAAGACCGATGAAGAGCGCAGCAGAGATTGAAAGAGAGAGGGAGTAGATTCTTAAAATAGTGTAGGTGAGATTGAGCCTTGGATTACACACGAACACACATATACGCACACACACATACACACACACACACACACACGCACGCACACACAGATGCAGACTCAGGCGTCCGTGTCTTGGCCTCCTCATCGGTGATTGGACACTCTGGTGTGACCTCACGACCCACTCTCCGCCCACTCCTGAACTTCCTCCCTGGGTTCAGCTGGCTCGAGCGCGTTAATATATGCTGATAAAAACAAATGCTGTGTGTGTGTGTGTGTGCATGTGTGTGTGTGTTTGCTGATAGGAGGGATGGAGAGATGGAGGGTGAGAACTAGAGGAAGAGGTGGTATTTTTAGCAGATTTTTTTTTTTTCCCCTGGTGCAATCTGTTCTCTGCAGCATCGGAGGCTGAGAGGACTCATACTTTTCCTCTCTTTTTCTTTTTTTCTTCCTCTTTTCTCCTCTTCCATCCTCGTGCATCTGTTGGTCTCAGGATGAAAATTGACAATAATCTCACCTAATCTCACCATCTGCGGTCTCTCGTCTGTGTTTCTGGATTCCCCTTCTCTCATTTTCTTCATCATTTTAAACGTTTTCTTTTCATATTTATCATACTTAAAAGATAAACATCATGTCGATCGAACACTTTAAATGCGCAGAGTCACATTTTTGCCATCATTAAAAAACAGACGAGTGCTGTGATATGAAAGCACAGTCAGTCAGAGAAAAACAACATAAAGCATAGAAGTGATTTAGACATAGATAAAAGGAAAAAAAAATATTGAAATTTTTAATCATTTAAGAAACACTTTGCCCACCTTTCTGTCCCCTCCTTTAGGGCTCACTCACACTAGGCAGCCATGTTGCTCCGTACCGGGCTGAAGCATTATTGCGCGCCCCCCCCCCCCCTCTCCCGAGTCCCCCACTGGTCTGCCCTCACACTGCTCCAGGCCCGGTTACCTCTTGTACACACGTCACCATATGTGTAGTGCCACCGGAGCAAACCAAAAATGCGCTCTGGGGACGTTTATTTGTTGATTCACAACGACAACTCATGCACACAGTAACATGAAAGACAAGACTCCACCTTCAAATGTCCAGTTGCTTTCAAATAGCGGCCATAGACTGATAGCTGAACACAGAGAACATGGCTCCAAAACTTTACGGACTTTGTGGCTTATGTTGAGTTTTGGTCAGATACGGCTCTCTAACAATCCTGGATTTCTTGATTATGCAAGGTGGGGGATCGATTATACGTCATGTCCTCGTTCCTGTTCCTGTGCTTGTTCATAAGCAACCATGCCTTGCTGAAGCACAACACTTCCAACCGTGCAAGGGGCCAAGGAAGTGTACCATGCTTGAGCACGTAAGCGGCACTCACAATAGTCCAGCAAACTGGACGTTGGGGGTCAAACGTGCTTGACGGATTGCCTAGTGTTGGTTTTGTTGAAGGGGCGTGTTTGGTGACTTGTTTTTGTAGCAATAATATTATTTTAAACTTGAAGCCGTAGAAATCTTCATAAAGTATGTTTTGCTTTTTCCACTTCCACAGAAACATAAGAGAGAAAACTGATTTCAGGTCTAAAACCTCTTGAGACTCGATGTCCCACTCGTCTAAAGAAATGCTTCATTGGTTTGCTTCACCTGTTTTAATGAGGCCGTCTGCTTGGGTGTAGTAAAAGAAAGCTTTAATCTACTTTTATACAGTGTGGCAAAAGAACCGTTCGCAATAGCACCAACAATGTTCACTTGCTTCGTAGAGATATGGAGATAATCATGATTTCTCACACCTAAAGAAAGTCAGAGTCATATCTCCGCCTCCTCCGGCCGCCTTTACACCACACAAAAAAGCTCTCCTGCTTCAGGTTTATAAATATCATCTCATCTCTTTTTGCATCTCCTTCAGTCTAATTCGGTCGTCTTCTAGAAGTTTCTCCCGTTGGGCAGATTTTTTTTCTCATTGATTCTGATTTTTTTCAACATCCTTCAAGCCTTGCTGCTTAATCACTGACCTACCTAGAGCTATGAGTGCTTTCGGTACTACAGCTACATCTCGAACTGATTCAAGTTATTAGAGTTCAAACAACTTTGAACACAACTCGTCTCCATTCTTTCTCATTGTTTTTTAGAAGCTGATTTCTGCCGTGGTTGTATTGTCATTCAATTTTAGGTCAGATTTGTTTGTCTCATTATCTGTAGTTCAGCTCTGTCCTTTCCTGTGTTTGTGTTTCGATCTGACTCCTCCGCCGTCTGTGTGTGTGTGTGTGTGTGTGTGTGTGTGTGTGTGTGTGTGTGTGTGTGTGTGTTTGATTGTTGGACGCTCATCTCCCAGTATGTCTTTCACTGGGACCAGTGTACGTCTGTGTCCGCGACGATGTTATTCTGCCTCATCACCCCTACTTATCAGCATGCCTGCTTGTGTGTGATGTGTGTGTGTGTGTGTGGGTGTGTGTGTGTGTGTGTGTGTGTGTGTGTGTGTGTGATGTGTGTCCTGGACAGATGGATGATGTATTATGTAAAACAAAGTGATCCCAATAATGGCCTTTTAAGCTGTCTCTCCCCTCTCTCACCAGCACACGGAAACACACTTTCACTTGCACACACTCCAACACACAAACACAATCACTCACACACACACACGCGCGCGCGCGCACACACGCACACACGCACACACACTGGGTCCCTAGACAGGCCGTCTGTAATCGAACTCTGGAGAGGCTCAGCAGTAACCACATGTATAACGCACCCCAGAGATGGATGGAGGGAGAGTGAACGAGAGGCAAACTAGGACAGGAGCGCCGAGAGGAGTGTGTGTGTCTGTGTTGTGTGTGTGTGTGTGTGTGTGTGTGTGTGTGTGTGTGTGGGCGGGAGAGTGGAGGTGGTTCTCTTGTCTTAAGGTTACCCTCGGAAAGCGTTTGTGTTTCCGGGGAGATGTAGAGAGGAAGGGAACGGCTGCTTGGATGTTGCTTGCAGAGGAGGAGGAGTATTTTAATATGCTGTCCTTCGTTTAAGTGCCCACACATGGAAGTATAAATAGCGCGCACATGTACGTATGCATAGGCCTCTGGTAGGTGTGGGGTGTTTGTGAGGAAGAGAACGGGAGGGAAGGGGGGGGGGGGGAGGAAGATGAGAGGCTGTTAAATGATTAAACATCTCGAGCAACGTGATGCAAATGATCTTTTTGTACAAACCATCCCGGGAAGTGAAAAAACAATGTGCGTAAAATAAACATAATCAGCGATTTAATATGAGTACTCATCGAAAAGTGACTCACAAACACACCCCCAAAAAAAAAACACCTAAATCTTCAGATTCCTGCTTTTTCTTTTGTTGATCAACTTCTTTGTATCCACTTTACAGCTTCAGGAACCAATGACAATGAGGAGCGAGTGTTTCGAGAAAGGATCGGTCCTCGCCGGCGACAGGGCGCCGTCCGAAGACGCGTCCATCAAGTCAATGGACACAAGTTCATGGCCACCTACCTGAGACAACCCACCTACTGCTCACACTGCAGAGATTTTATCTGGTAGGCAACACTGAAAACACAAACACACACAAACCCAACCTGCTGTAAAGTTTCATTAAACCACCTGTCTGAAATGCTGACTCTCTCTCTCTCTCTCTCTCTCTCTCTCTCTCTCTCTCTCTCTCTCTCTATCTGTGATCTGATAGGGGCGTGCTGGGGAAGCAGGGATACCAGTGTCAGGGTGAGTACTTTTCTCTGGCGGCTTCCAATTTCTCAAGTTAACTCTGCACGTCATGTTTTATTAAAGCAAAGAACACAGGAGGGATAACATGCTGCTGAATGACAGCTGTGATTTGGTCTCAAGCCACCGACCGATCGCTCTGAGCCAAAGATAAGCCAGAGCTCTCCAACATCCTGTGACATCGGGATGCATCCAACAGGCACGCGTCATATAGAATAACTCAGTTTTATTGTGTCGTTTAAATAACACATTTATCAAGTACTCTAAAGAAAGTCTTTCGAGCTGCGTTTGTTTAGTTCATCGTTTTATGTCACATGATGTCAAGAGAATCACTCACAACATGTGTGTTTGCTTTAGTGTGGCACAAATAAATAATTAAGATTCACGGAGTGTAACACGGGTCTTTAAGGCTAATTTCAAATAAAAGTGGTCCTTTTAAATTAACAAAAAAAAAAAATGAGATTAAAAGTGTTTGTGTTGGATTGCAGAATTTATAGTTCAACAACATACAAGTGAAAGATGCTGCTTTTTTTTTTCCTTGTTAATGAGATTCTTTCGCTCAATGAGGCTTTCCTGGTTAAATAACAAAAGAGTCTCTCTAAATGATAATTATAAACACTACTCTAACTTGCATGGTAACATAAGATATACTGCATTGACCCCAAGGGGGAATTATTGGACTCCTGCAGGGACAAGAGAATGGAAAAAAAAGACATAAAAAGAAATCATAAAGCACAGCACTTCATGTAAAAATTGCACAGAGAAGAACACTTTCTTACAGCAGAGACATGTTGACATAATGCACGGTCGCATCCTACATTACCTGTTATTCAGAATGTGAATGGACATCAGCACATGCTCTATATATACGGTGTCATGAGATAACTTCTGCTGTGATTAGGTGCTGCATAAATAAAATGGATCGCTTGATCGAAAGCTGCCGGTTGTTCTCCTGCAAAACGCATTTTGATGTGCAGCTGCACATTCAGCCAATCAATGTACTTTCATAAGGACAGTGTTGGTACGTTTCCCCAGACATACTCTCAAAAACACAACCTTACAAAAAGATATTCATGAATACTTTTTCAGATATACATTTTCTTAACAGATTTTTCCCACATTTATTTTATGTAAGAAGACTTTAACATCTTCTGGAAGTCCAAGTTTCCCTGACTTAATTAAGGCTTAAGTCAGGCACATGGAGTACGACGAATGTGCAGCCCAGACTCTTAAGGACTTAACGGTCGCATGAAATGATTCTGCAGAAATGAAAGTGCATCCGGTGCTTACATGCAGATGAAGAAAGAAGAGCTGTTAATGTGTTCTGGAGAGCGCTAAGAGTGTGCTGATAGGTGTGTCATTTAGTCTACTTTTTTTTAGGGGTTGCATTCTGTCACTTTCATTATTTGAATGGGGTGCTCCTTTGGCTAAAACAATATGTGCGGTTGTACATTCCTGGTGTAAGTCTTTGTAACTTAAATGTTGTTTTTTCTGCTTTTTGCTGCAGCAATGACTGCAGAGAAAGATTAGTTGCTGCCGTGATAACTTTCCAGAGTTCTAACATCCCATCTGTGATACTGTGTTGTGTAATGTTTTGGCAGCTGATGAGTCTTAAAATGCATTCATCTGTTACCCCAAATGGACTTCTTGGATCCTTTCGTGTCTCGTGTGTACCTTAAACAACCTGCACCCACCAAAGCAGACCCTCTTCACGGCTTTAACACAAGTCTGTTTTTTTCAGCCTGAAAGCCAATTGAAAAAAAAAACAACATTTTTTATATTTATATCACACCCCCATCAACGGGTTGGTGCAAAAACAAACTGTAAGCAGAATCTTTTATTTGATGCTTAACATTTACGTTGTTCTGTTTCATGTGCAGAACAACGACTACTCTGTGTATATGCCCTACACTTACTTCTGCACCTGAATGCATCATCTGTAGATGCAGGAAGAGGCCTGAAGCTGCTGCTGTTGCTCTGCTAACTGCTGCTAAATGCTGCATGCATTGTTTACGCTGTGTTTCCTTCACCACACACTTTGACCACAAGAGCGTTGTGATTTCTAAAAATGCGTTTCATTTACATTATTTCAAGATCTGGAGATTCATTGCTTCTGATCGGGTTGTACTACCTCTCTGTTGTCTTAATTATTATCACAGGACATAAATCAAGGTAGTTATTGATTACATTTGCATTAGTTGCCCTTTATCTTATTCAGATAAAGATTCCTAATATTTAAAATCAAAGTATCAGCCAATATCAGACTGTCTAATACCGTAACCTTTTATTCTTTGTTGACGTCACTGCAGTGCACCAATCAGGCTCCTTTATCTTGGAGTATGTGAGGCCAAAAATACACAGCGCACTTTTTTTTTTTTTATCTTTTGAAGATTTTATTTATTTATTTCTTAAAAGGTTTGGACCTTTTTTGTATCGATGTTGAATGTGGGTCGGTCCCATTTGGCTGACACCAGATCCCCTTAATAAGGTCAGTGTGGGCTCGGATATTACATCAGTGTATCAAATCGATGCATCACACGGCGCCGCAGCACTGCTGCACCGCTCAGCCATTTTGGAATATTGTCACTTTTATTTGTTGCTGTTTATCCAAAAACTTAAAATAATAATTGAAATCCAAGTTACATATTAAACATCCCTCACTTGATCTTGCGTCCAAACTATTTGTCATGTCCCTTATTCTTTTCTGTTTGATGATTTTAACATTTATTGTGTGAATATTTCTGCTGTGCTCCCCAGTGTGTACGTGTGTCGTCCACAAGCGCTGCCATGAGCTCATCATCACCAAGTGTGCCGGGATGAAGAAGCAGGAGGACACACCGGACGAGGTACACACACTCACAGGAAAGAGTTGAAGTCCACACGGATGGATGTTGATTATTGATTTATTAATAGTTAAATGTACAGAGACACCGTTAAGGTCCTAAAGGCAGCATGTGTACACGGTGTACTAACACTTAAGCCACATGCATTATTCCTCTGATAATGCCACTGTGACCTCTTTGTAACACAGGTGTGTATGTGTGTGTGTGTGTGTGTGTGTGTGTGTGTGTGTGTGTGTGTGTGTGTGTGTGTGTGTGTGTGTGTGTGTGTGTGTGTGTGTGTGTGTGTGTGTGTGTGTGTGTCTCCCTCTGTAGGTGGGTTCACAGCGGTTCAGTGTTAACATGCCTCATAAGTTCAGTATCCACAACTACAAGGTCCCAACCTTCTGCGACCACTGCGGCTCACTGCTGTGGGGCCTAATGAGGCAGGGCCTTCAGTGCAAAGGTGCGTTCATGGGCAGTGGGAAATCACAGTGTCATTACAATGTTTTTCCTTTTTTTAATCTCAACAAAACGGGGCCTGAATTTCAAGTCAAAGTGTGAAAACAAAATGAATGTCAGTTGATTTTAACAAAGCATTTTCAACGACATTAAAATGAAAACTGACATTTTCAGAACAGTTGTTTCGTAATAGTTGCAAACACACACACACACTTAAATTAAAACCTAGTTATGTTCTGAAATGTTAGGTCACGGTTCAAAGAACAAGTGATGTTTGAAGCAGACGCTCCGATTCTTTGGGAGAATGTTTTAATATTTTTAATGATCATTTAAGAACACATTTTTCCTTTTGAAGCCGCAGACAATCTGCCACATGTATCCCGTGAATATCTGTTTGTACATTTTTTAATAAGAAGTCAGCATTAACACAACAGATCTTTTGCTTCCAGTTGATCGTCAAATATTTCTGATTTATATAACCAAAATAAAATTAAAAATAAAATATTTTGTGGTAATTTTGTTTCTTTTCTTTTCTGAACTCTCGATCACACGATGCAGCATTAGTTTTCCTAATTATGCAGTTGGCCTTTTTTTTTTCTAATTTGCTACATTTTGAAAGAGCAAATAACCACGATAACAATGATTGCTTTGCATGAAATGTTTTATATGTATCCATCAAGGTGAAGTGTACTAAATTTTTTATAGTTTAAATATTTTTTAAAGTTGATTCAGAATGCAACGTGTTCTTCCAATAAACATTTATTTAATTTTCAACCTTTCTATTGATGAGCGTGCGTTAGCTGTTGCTACAACGTGATCTTCCATTACAAGAACCATGTTTTAGACTGAAATTATGCTTTATTTATTTATTTATTTATTTTATTTATTTCACAGAGGAGGCGAATCAGAGTGCTTTACACGAGAGAACACTGAGCTATAAAAACAGAGGATAATAAGCAGAAATAATTTAAATAAAAAAAAAAAAATAGAAAACTGGGTATATTTCGCCTCAACAAATCACGTGTGTTTTTATTGTTTTACAGTTTGTAAGATGAATGTGCACAGGCGGTGTGAGACCAATGTAGCTCCTAACTGTGGTGTGGACGCCCGAGGTATCGCTAAGGTCCTGTCTGACCTCGGAGTCACACCTGACAAGATCTCCAACACCGCACAGCGCAGGAGGAAGGTAACCAGTCGTTCTCACTGTGACACTGCACTTTAGTACCTTACACATTAAAGTATTTCCATCATGAACGAAGGACTCCTGAATCCGGTTTGGATCAATCAAACTATTTCATTCATGGGAGGATGATTTGGTCATGTTGCCTCTCTCTCTCTCTCTCTCTCTCTCTCTCTCTCTCTCTCTCTCTCTCTCTCTCTCTCTATAGTTGACTCCGGGGCTGGACCCTCCTCAGTCTCCTCCTGAGCTCACTCAGACTGAGGACAACAGCTTCAGCCAGCCAGCTGTCCCCACCTCCCCCTCACAGCAGGGTAACACTGAACACAACACACACACACACACACACACACACACACACACACACACACACACACACACACACACACACACACACACACACACACACACCCACACACACACACCATCAGAAAACACAGATTTGACTCCAACAAGCACACATCTTGAATCCCCGTCAGATACATTCTTGGTAGCATGCGGTGAAATGTGTTAATTTTACCGGTAAGAGGTCGTATTTCCATTTCAGGAATAATGTTATTCTCCCTCTTAAGAACTAATGTGCAAAATGTGTTATTGTCTTTGTATATATGAGGCTGAACTTGACTTATTCCCCACCGCCCACCACCATTTGGTTGTCACAGTTAGTCATCGTCCTCTCACACTTTGCAAGCGGAGAAACAAAAGTTAACTTTCTCTCTTTGTGGAAGAAGTCCCATTTTTTCTTTATGGAGTAAAACGCTGATGACAAAAACATTGGTCCCTGCTGCGATTTAATCATCCTGATCGGAGATAATTTCACTGAGTCATCCCACATTTTATCTGACGACGTTGCTCGTCTTCTGTGTAAGGTTTTGCAAAAGTAATCAGCGACAAATCCTGAGCCACATTTCAAATAAAAATCTTATTTTTTTTCACAAGCTGACAGAAGAAAAAAAAAAAGACAGTCACCCTGTTTTTACTAAGACTCTGATGTACTTTTTTTCCGATGACACCCACAGACTTGGCAGAGCTAGACCGCCTGCAGCACGCGCTGTCGCTCGACCAGCAGGGACAGCAGCACTCCTCCTCTTCCTCCTCCTCCACCACCTCCTCTACCTCCACGATCTCCTCCTCGGTGAGCAGGGAGAACGGACAAATGCAGAGGAGGAGCCTGAAGGACTTCAACTTCATCAAGGTTCTCGGAAAAGGCAGCTTCGGCAAGGTGCGGCGACACGGAGGAGGCGTTTGAGGGGGATGTTTGTTTTGTTTGTTTGCTGCTCATTATGGTCATAATTGAAACACCTCAGTTACCAGAGTTCTCATTATTCATGAACATCAGTTAATCAGGGATGTCAGGGAATTTCTGGAACCAGATCAGACTAGCTTGTTGTTCATTTCTCACATCAAACTCGCAGAACAATCATTGAGCATATAAAAATATTAATCATTTGTTGAACCGACTAGTTCTAATTCTGAATCCAACGAACGACCCTGTAGCAGAAATAAACAAATATAACAAAAAAAAACCAACAACCTCCCATTAAAACAAAACTCTACTAAAGGAATACAATTTATTACAAGCAGCTTAGATAAAAGAACAAGCAAATTCAATTAGCACCACAGTTGTTGAAGTCATTTGTTTGTACAGTGTGTATTTAAAGTGCAGCCAAAGTCCATATAACACAGTTAATGTGACACAGGCTCAGTGTGTTTATGACCCTGATTGTGAAGCATTCTGCTGCATTTAGCCAAAAATGCTCCAGTACCTCTCGTCTGTATGACAGGAGGGGAAATGAGTTTGTTGGATAGGCTGCGGATGTCCCGGATGATGCTGGAGGTCCTGCGAGGATAACTCTCCAATAGGAAGGAGAGAGAGAGAGAGGATTCATGATGATCAATCTGTTTCCACCTTCTGTTATTCTGCTTTCATTTTATCCCCGCTCTGTCTCTGCTCTCTTATTCAGGTGATGCTGGCGGAGCTGAAGGGGACGGAGGAGGTTTACGCCGTCAAAGTTTTAAAGAAAGATGTGATCCTGCAGGACGACGACGTGGACTGCACCATGACCGAGAAACGCATCCTGGCCCTCGCCCGCAGACACCCCTACCTCACCCAGCTCTACTGCTGCTTCCAGACACGCGTACGGCCACTGGACAGCACATACACACACACACACACACACACACACACACGCACACACAGGTCTAATAGGACTCCTCTGTGTTCTCTGTCTCTTACCTCCCACTCTGTCTCTTTCTGCAGGACCGTTTGTTTTTTGTAATGGAATATGTGAATGGAGGAGACTTGATGTTCCAGATTCAGCGATCCAGGAAGTTCGATGAGTCTCGCTCTCGTTTTTACGCTGCCGAGGTCACCTCAGCCCTCATGTTCCTGCATCGTAACGGCGTCATCTACAGGTGAAATGTCCCTTGATTTTTTACGATTTTCAACCAAGGGTAACCTCATCTGTTTTTTATTGTGGGGGAGGAGTTATTTTTAGAAATCATGCTCCGTCTTTAGAGGTGAATACTCAGAAAAAGACCAGAGAATAGATTCATTTTTTAGGGATTCAAAGTGAATCCACAAACGATAATCTTACCAGGAACATACCAGAAGGTGTATGACAACATGTTTCACACTTGAATTGCTTCATACTGTGATTCTCAAGTTTTTTTTTTTATTGCCCGCTAACTTCTCCCAGTGAGACCAACTGTTGTTGAAACCAGATGATGCTGATTCTCTCTCTCTCTCTCTCTCTCTCTCTCTCTCTCTCTCTCTCTGTGTCTTTGTCTCTCAGGGACCTGAAACTGGATAACATCCTGTTGGACGCAGAGGGACACTGTAAGCTGGCAGACTTCGGCATGTGCAAAGAGGGCATCATGAACGGAGTGACCACCACCACCTTCTGCGGCACACCCGACTACATCGCCCCCGAGGTGAGCTTGAAGCGGTCTGCACTGTGCTGCATTCCCCCGAGGGTTTTCTTTTTTTTTTGTGATCAACTTTTTATTGAAATTTAACATAAGATGCTTATACACACGAGTTTCAATGACAGAAACCAAAGACAGCATCATCAAACATACAAACTATTTACAGATCGCCATTGCCTTGATGAGAAAAAATATACATAAAATTTAAAACAAAGACAAAATTACTGAATGAAATTATGATATGCATGTACACACACACACACACATATATATATATTCCCATACACACATATGCACACAAAATAAAACCTATAGACACAGCACAATAAATAAAACTAAAACAAATAAACAGATAAAAATAATAATAATAATAATTCAACCAAACAATTTCACAAAAAGTGTAAGTTTACGTTTTGTTTATAATACCGGTTATATTTGTTCAAGAAAAACTGGATCTGAAAGAGTTGAAATAAGGAAATCCCAAGCCTGTACCCCGAGGGTTTTCTGATAGAAAAGTAACAAAGTGCATTTACTCGAGTATTAAATGAGGTGCAGCTTTATTCAACTGACAGGGAGGAAGCAAACTCTTCATCATAGGTTATTTTACTGGATGAATCATTTTGTCAATAAGATGTTTAGAAGAAAACAAAATGTCAACACACACAGAAAGGATGATTCATTTCGCCCGACTAACAGACTCAAACAAAAATTCAAGTTTATTGTCACACTTTAGAAACTTTAACCAGAGAAATGCTTTAACAGAACGGACTTTGATTCCTTCATTTATCATGTATGCATGAAGATTTCTTCTCTAATCAATGAATCTTTACAGTTGTAGGAACAAATGGGACATTTCTCAGCCGACTGTCAATTTCACAACACAACAACCTTTTTTTTTTTTTAAACCAAAATGTTTTTCCCTTCCCTCACCTGCTTCTTACTTATCTTTTAATACATGTGTAATCTGGCTTGCAAAATAAGCAAAATAATTCAAATTTGAGATACAAATATCTGACCAGTTGAGGCGATTCAGGCATCTGATCAAGATCTGCCTCCCGGTCGCCTGTCTTCTGGGAGGAGACTCAGAGGTAGACTCAGAGCTCACTGGAGGGATCATATATCCCCTCTGGCGTTGGGATCCCCAAGGAGGATCTGGAAAACATCGCTGGGGAGAGGGACGTCTGGGGCAACTTGCTTAGCTCGCTGCCACAGAGACCCGGACCTGGATAAGCGGAAGATAATGGATGAATGGAAGGAAATAACGTCTCTTCACTGCTAACTTTTCTAAACTTTTAGTCTGCAAAATTTCTGGAGCTTTCATATTTTCAATTTCCCTCTGGATCAATACAGTACCTATTGATCTCCTTGATCTCATCTATAGCCCTTGAATTGTGTTTTACCATCTTTTATTAGTTCTCTTCGATGACCACTACAGCTGAAGTAAATGTTTGATTTGGCTTCTAAAGAAATCTCTTAATTATCTTCTTTTCTTTTCTTTTTTTTTGTATCTCTCACCCAAAGTCGACAACAATAGGAAAAAAAAAGTGTTTGCTTTCTTGCCCACAAACTCTGTAGTAAAGAGATATTATCTTCAAACATTTAAAAAAACAGACAGAACCATTTGAATATGTATCATATTTACTCCTTTGTGGTCGTTAGTGACCTGTGGACTGACAGTCTGCAGCGGTCTCTGATCAGAGCCACACAGCTGGTTTTCTCTCCGTCCTCCGGGTTGAACTGTGTCGTGTTGTTGGATTTTCAGATCCTGCAGGAGCTGGAGTACGGGGCCTCTGTGGACTGGTGGGCCCTCGGGGTGCTGATGTACGAGATGATGGCCGGGCAGCCTCCGTTTGAAGCCGACAACGAAGACGACTTGTTCGAGTCGATTCTCCACGACGACGTCCTCTACCCCGTGTGGCTCAGCAAAGAAGCTGTTTCTATCCTCAGAGCGGTGCGTGACGTCTCTCCACACACACCTTTCATCATTTCTATTATTATTTGGACACGACAAGCTTTAAATTCTCGCTTCTTCTTCAAAGGCAGGGATCTGGTCTCTTGCAGGAAATATCCGTCCATAATAATAATGATGACTTTATGTGTATAGCACTTTTCAACGAGGTTTTACAAAGTGCTTTGACATGTGAAGAAGCAAACATAACAACACGAGTACCCAAATCACAACATATTACACAGAAAGGTTTCATTATAAATTCAAATACGCTCTCTCTCTCTTTCCAACTCTATCCACTGTCCTCTCTCACCAATAAAGGCACAAAAAGCCCAAAATAAATCTTTAAAAAAAATAAAAAATACAAAACAGTCACACAAAACCTAACCATTAGTCATTAAGGTGATTTGAAGGTTTAAAAGAAGTTAAAAATGCCTGAATTGAACATTTAACTCTCCTCTTGTCAGACTCACCTTAATATCTGGATTAACAAAATACTCTGCCTGGTGTTTAACGCTTTCTTCAACATTTGAAATAGTGACGGTAACAGTTCAATATAACAGGGGGAGTAAGAGAAGTTACTCTATGTGTAAGCAAAGAGAAGAAAGGTACGGCTTTGTCCACAGCGGGGGGGGAAAAATCAACAAACCTAAAGTGTCTCACAGGAGCGTGAAAGGCTGGATCTTATTTTTGAAACGCTGCTAAAACCGGAGTCCAAAAAAGCTCAGTGTAAGGCACGATGTGACCAGATTTAACCTTCATATCTAGATGTCTTTCACTTTTAAATCACACTGCTGCTGCTGCTTTATAAAAAAGATATCAGAGGTTTTTTTTTTTTTTTGTTACTATAAACACTCAGTTATCAGAGCTTTTTTCCCCATGTTTTTTGCAGCCACTGTTGTCTCATTCTCATTCATGTTTCTGACCTCAGAGCTGCACGCGAACAGCTCAAGTGCTCTTAACACAGAGGTGTTACGACAGACTTCACTGTGATACTGAGAGGGATCAAAAAAAAAAGTCTGTGAGAGAGGTCAGAGTAATAACGCGATCATAAAAAGCTCAAAGTGCTCTTCTAATACTGAACCGACAACGGAGCTAAAGCGACGCAGCTTTCAGTCACAGGAAATTAAAAAAAAAAAGCAGCGGCTCTCTGCTGACCCGTTTCAACGCTCTGCCTCTTTGTTTGTAGCGTCCACACAGCCGGTAATGCCACACAGGCGCTATTATTAGCACCCAAACGCTTTCGTTCTGCTGATGTCCTCGTCATTTTAATGGATCAAACCACGGCTAAGTGTTAAAGGGAAGGGGCCGTGTTTGAAATGAAACGTGTGCATTGTGTGTGTTTGCATGTGTAGTTCATGACCAAGAACCCGGCCAAGCGTCTGGGCTGCGTGGTGAGCCAGGGATGCGAGGAGGCCATCAAGACCCACGCCTTCTTCAGAGAGATCGACTGGGTGCTGCTGGAGCAGAGGAAAGTCAAACCGCCCTTCAAACCCAGGATTGTAAGAGTCGCTCACACACACACACACACACACACACACACACGCACGCTTCATACACACACTGACATTTGACAAATACTACACAATGCGTCTGACAAAATGGTGACTTTTCTACTTATTCACGTCAGCTGCTTTTTTGTTTGTTTTTAGAGAGCGATACAGAACGTTTCAGTCAGGGTATTAAAAACAATAGAAGTTCACTCAGTGCTTTCCAGTCCAGAGAAATGGGTTTGAATCTTTCTTAGTTGGTGTAAAGGATGAAAGTAAACACAGGTAATGCACATTTTATTACAGAGAAGGCAAGAATAACTTCAAAGAAAACGTATTACAACTCCAGTGTTAAATTTGGGATCTAAATAATAAAAGTAAGGTCCAACTCTTATTCTCTAAAACATCTAAAGATTTGTGTTTTTCTGCTGCAGGTTCAGTTAAAGATACAATAAGTAGATTCCGCCACCAGGGGGCTCTCAATCAATAATACAATAACAAAAGATGATGTTGAGGCTAGCGGGGAATCAGGGGAGTTCTCTCTCAACAAAAAAAAATAAAAATGTTTACACAGTCATGAGCAAGATACAGAAATCAAATCAAACAAAGTCATACACACCACAAAGCAAACATCAGTAACCACACAAGTCATCATATACACACACACACACAAACACACACATGCACACAAAACTATTTGTACACTCAGGAGAATGTTTGAATTTTTAAAAGTAGAGACAGTTGGGATGGACCTCAGCTCAGCAGGAAGTTTGTTCCAGAGAGAAGGTCCACAGTAACTTAAGGTCCCCCTTTGATCTAATTCTGGGTACGTCTAAAAGACCTCCACCTGATGACATGAGGGGCCGGGAGGGCAGGTTACGTAAAGTCAAATTCCCCTACGATAGGGTAGTGCTTAGTTGTGACCCCTGGTTTTAGTTTAGAGCCTGAATGCTCTTTTCAGATTTAGTTAGTTAGGTTTGTTTTTTGTTATAATTATTATTTATTTGGCTGTCCATGAAGAATTAGAGCAAAGTCCTGAGAGAAATAAAAAAATATATATATTATTTTGTGCTATTTTTAACTTCCCAAAGAATTGTCCTTAGCCTGATGCTACAAACAACAAACAGAGACAATATTATAAAGCTTTGCAGTCGTGCAGGATTATGTAAAACTTTTTCCACAGATTGGAAAGATTCTTAGTCTGCAGTAAAGGAAACGTTCACCGTACAGAGATCAGAAAAGCATCTGAAATAATCCACTGGTTTTTAAATAAAAAAATTAATCCCATAAAAAAAACTTCCCAAGTAAATATGTCCATGTTGTCCCTTCTTATTAGTCTTTTTAGTTTCATTAGATACTGCTGTACAGAAAGAGGCAGTGAGCCTGAGTGGTCTGAAGGGGTCGCTCTAATGCCATTTTAAGCTTAAGATTGGAGTGAAGTTTCTCCCTCTGACATCCTCCACCTTTGTGTGTGCGTGTGTGCGTGTGTGTGTGTGTGTGTGTGTGTCTCTATTTGTGTGTGCCTTTGCAGAAGACCAAGCGGGACGTGAATAACTTCGACCAGGACTTCACCAAGGAGGACCCGGTGCTTACGCCCACAGACGAGGCCATTATCCGACAGATCAACCAGGAGGAGTTCAAAGACTTCTCCTACTGCGCCCCCGAAGAGACGCACACCTAACACACACACACACACACACACACACACGCACACACACACACGCTGAAATACACACACTCGCTGAAATACACACACACTTATCCGACAACACTAAACCTGGCACACACACGTACGCACACTTAGCTGAAACTCATACATTCAAACACACGCACACAAACACTCCTTTACTTTGAAGCTATTGGTTGTTGTTACTTTTTGAATATTCTTTACTTGCATTGTGTTGTTCTTGTTGCCTGGGTTTATTATAATTATTATTATTATGAATATAAATATGAATATGACTATGAATAAGAATATACACACCTGCACATGCTTAAACACACATCTCCTCTGTGCACACTTTTAATGCAGACTTACACACTACAATCTACTCACACACACCTACGAGCTCACTGCACATGCTCAGACAACCAAATACACACAATCACACACACACACACACACACACACACACACACACACACACATTGCTTCTCTCCCCAGCACACACACATGGACTGTACGGTGTGTGCTGGGTGCAGAGGCCTGTATATAGCCTGTGTTGAGTGGCTGTGTTGTGTTGCTATCGTGTGCTAGTAAAGGAGAGTGGTGGCGCATGGACAAGCACCCTACCTGTGTTATTACTGTCCTTATCGTGGACCAGTTAGGGCCAAATACCCTTTGTGCAATACCCTGACTATCTATATATTTTACAGTTTTTTTTGTTCATGTGTAATTTGTGTCTTTTTGTTTGTTTTTTTTCCTCCTCAAAAAATTTGTTTTATGATCGAAATCTTTGCTCTCATCTTCCAGCACAATCCCAACCCCTCCCGTCCCCTCCCCTCCCCTCCCCTCCCCTCTGTCTTTGTGCGCATAAAGTGAATGTCGAGCTCACACGTTACAGGCTATTGAACTAATTATGTGGAGCAGAGTGTTACAGGCGGCCTGTGTAGCAGTTAAAAAAAAGAAAAAAGAAAAAAAAAGTGCGTGATATTTTTTTCCAGCTCCCCCCACCCCCCCCCATCGATCTGCTAGTTTCAGAGTCAGCCCTGCCGGCGTGAATGTACATTTTTGTATGTGTGATTTCTTTTTTGATTTTTTTTTGTCCGCCCTCTTTGTCAGCGTGTGAGTTTTTTTGTCTTCAGCATTTCAGTCATTTTAGTTACCATCAGTGTTTTGAGCCACCTCTCTTCCTCTCAATTTTTTTTCTTCCTCCAAAGCACCAAGTCTCCTTCCTCCTCTTCCTTCTCTTCCTCCTCCTCTTCCTCCTGCAGCAGCCGCCTCGCTCAGCCAAAAAAAAACCACTCGCAATCTTTTTCTCTTTTTTTTTTCAAGAATGGCTTCTCTTTCTTATGGCTACCCTTTTTTTTTATTATAAATATAATTGTTATTGTAAAGTGTATCTGGAGGAAACATTTGTGTAAAAAACTATAACTATACTATCATAGGTCTGTTACAGCCGGGTGGGGGGGGGGGGGGGCGTAAAACGAAAATGTGGAAAACCAGCAGCTGAATTACCTCTCATTTCAAACACATACACACACACGACAGCACATACAGACTCCTCCTTCCACTTCTTCTTCCTCTCTCTTTCTCTCTTTGTCTCTCTTTCATTCACACACATGCACACACAGAGAAGGACTGTTGTACTGTTCAGGGATTTTGCAGGCGAGCTGGTTGCTGTGTGTGCAGTAGAGTCGGTGTGTAGTGAAGCTTTGTGCACCCAGGGGTTGGGCTGTTCCTGGTCACACTATCTTACTCTGTGCCAAAATGTAGTGCAACAGCCGGGCTAGTCCTGTCTGCTCTGATTCCAATAAAACACTGAGCTGTCTACATCACGCCCAGACGTCCTCTTTCTTTCTTTCCTGTTGTATCATCTTTCCCCACCTTCTTCTGCTTTGAGATGCTTTCAAGTTTGCATGAGAGAAAAAAAGAGGCTGGGAGGTGGGCTTGAGAGAGCAGAAAGAAAAAAAAAAAAAGGGGGGGGGCGGGGAGGTTGATCTAAAATCAGTTTTTTAGAGGCCTGTAGGTGATGCATGTAGAGAAGGAGAGGGAGGAGACACTGGATGGAGTAAAGTCATCTGAGCTGCAGGAGAGCACTCGCCTTGTGACATTTGGCGCCGCTGAACGCCTCCCTGATTAATTAGACTGCCTGTGATGCTGCAAATTGTAGTGAGGAGATTCCCCGCCGCGCTGTGAACTCCTGCTGCAGCCACTGCCTCTGTGTACTGATACCAGCTTCACCATGACAGTAGATAGAGACACCTGTCGGACAGAATGACGGCTGACAAGGAGAAGAGAAGGTAAAGCTGCAGGTTGAATGAGAAACTTTTGTCTCTTTCATCCCCAGCGGTTCTTATGGCTTTTGTTGAATTGTTTCTGGGGTTGATGTGGTGACCATAGAGATGATGTTGCAGCCGTGCTGGGCATCTAGAGAACTGCCATCTTGACCACAATGCACCACTGTCCTTCCCTACCTGTGGTGTGTGACCTGAACCCTTTTCCATAACAACCTTTTTCTTTTCATTCGGGCACAGATGCATGATTAATATTCTATCTTCTCTAAATTAAATCTCTTAACAGACATTCGTCACACTCTAAAACGCCCATGCTGGACTTGTGTTTGTGTATTTGAAATATGATGCTCGTCTGTTTTATGATTGAAGTCCTGTGAATTTAGTTCAAACTTGTAAAGTTTTCAGTGTTGTTTTTTTGTACAAAGTAAACTAAATATTTCCAACAGTCTCAAAATCAACACTTTTATCTTCACCTCAGTTTCTTCTTTGAATTCTTTTTTTCTGACCTGTTTTGACATAATTGTGTACAGTGCTACAGTGCTTCAGATAAGTATTCACCACTCAAAGTGTTTCACATTTTGTCGTGTTACATCTGAAAACAGATTTTACTCAAGAATCACCAAGAAGTCCAGACTTTTGAAGGATTACATGATTCCTGAACTTTTTATTAAAGGTTCGGGCTCCTAAGCCGCTCACTAGGATCAGGTTCAACCACGGCCCTTATGATAAACATTTCCATCAGCATCCAGCCGATGTCTGGATTCAGGATGTTAGACTATAAAAGTCCAAGAGAGGTAAATACTTGATCATGGCCGACAGTGGGAAAGCTAAATGATTTTTAAGAAATGAGAAAATAGAACTTTATTAATCCTGAAGGACTTTCTAGTCCCAAGTTGTTTCAACATTACAGTACAACAAAGAGCATCAAATCTAAGAAATACAAAACATTTAAAGTATAATAAAGTAACAAGTGTGTAAGGCAAGGCGAGTTTATTTAGAGCGCACATTTCAGCAACAAGGCCATTCAGAGTGCTTCAAACGAGACATCAGATGCGTCACAACAAAGGGCGGGAAACAGGTAGAAAAAGAAATTAAAAAATCATTCAAGCAAAATCATAGAGAAGAAGCTAAAATAGAATAAAAACGATTATTAAACAATAATGAGTAAAAGTTACAGTGCAGGATTATATAGTTAAAAATCTTACAATACATTTACAAATAACGTTTAAAGGTGCATAATGTAGCTTAGAGGAACTTGAAAGTTGGAGAAGTGTACAGATTGTGTGGTATACGTTCATAACTCTACACAAACTGTCCTCAGAGGAAAAATGTGGTACCTGTAACACTGTTTGAAGATAAAATGCTACGTGAGAAGTTAGGGTGGGGTGCCGTTAAAGTGAAACCGCAACTCTCCTGGTAACTTTTTAGCTCCAAACAGCTTCAAGTGACCCATTTTTTAGTTTAGAATAAAGTTTGTGCATATAGATCAGAAAGTATAGCATAGAATTATTTCACCACCAAAACTCCATAGTGCACCTTTAATGAGGGGCAGCTGTGAACAGGGTAAGGGTTAAATCCAAAGAAATTGTGTTAAAAAAAAGGATGACTAGAGGTATGATGAGTAGCAGAGTGACAGTTCAGACACAAACCCCGGCTCTCAGGAGTGACAACACCGATACATCCAACTTTGCACCTCAATATCACATGATAAAAAACACAATTCTGCATGATTATAAAGTTGATGCTGCACATTATGGTGTGAGCATTGTGAAAGGAACACTGCATGGAAATGAAAGCTTAATATGGGAAAGTATTTTTGTACATTGATTAACATCTCTCAAATGTAAAAAAAAAAAAGGGGAACAGTGCTGAAATGTAATTCTCCACATTATATGAAAATGACTACATGATAGCTGATACCTCCTTCAAATACTTCAATAATGAAGAAAAAGTTAAACATCACAGCATCCCACTGGAATTCAAAGTGGAAGCTTTCCAAAGTGGAAGTGGTACTAGTTAGTACAAGTTAAGTACAAGTTCAGTACAATAGTGAAAGTCATCACGCTTGTGGGAGATTTCATAACTCACCAGCGTCATCTCCGCGTTGCGTGCTTCTCTACATGTTGAGAAATCCTCTATAACCCTTCACATCATGTCAAAAGGTCACAGAGGGGGTCAAACTGGAACACGACTATGGAGCCATGTGCAGAAAAAACTTCACACACTTAATTTATGCAATATGCATTCCCGATGCACAGCAGTAATGTTTAGTCAGCCTCTGGTCTTTATGAAGGCAGATCATTAATGATGAATCTGCAAAGTTGCAGGTGAGGTGAGAGTAATGAGCAGCAAAGTCCTTGTGAAGGTGCACTTTAATATTTCCCTCCACTGCAATCACATGACATCAAGTGAGTGTGACTTTGGTTGTGTTGAGTGTCGTCAGTGTTTTCTCTCCTGACCTCTGCAGGGCGATCAGCCGCGAGGCAGCCAGGAAGAGACGACGGGTGGAGTCCGACGTGTTTGGAGAGTTATGTCGCCTGCTGCCTCTCCAGCCGTCCGTCAGAGCTCACCTGGACAAACCGTCCGTCATCCGGCTCACGCTCAGCTACATACGCATACACACACTGCTCAAAGGTACACACACACACACACACACACACGCACACACACTGACGACTCATGACGCAATACAAGTGCAACTTAATTTATCATCCTCAGTCAAAAGATGGGTTTCAAAATCAAACAGAAACTGGCATTAGTTGTGTTCATATATCGATACAGATTCCATTGATCAATACTACTATAGGCTTATCAAATGTATGTGTATCAAATATATTCATATCAATCTTGTGGAATATGTGATCCTGCACACATTAAAACCTGCTGAGGATCAAAATCTATTTATCATGATAAATGTAAGATACGTCTGAGGCTTCATCCACAATATCTCAAAAATGATCAGACAATATCTCAGACAGCAACGTGAAGTGTGTGTCTGAATTCAGAGGTTTTTTTTTTTTTAAATCCATCTGATGACAACATTAAAAACAGATTTCATTTGTAATAATGTGAGTCTGAGGTAGAAATGAAGGAAACAAAATAGCAAACGAATTGAAGAGGAATTTCACATGGTCCTGTTTGGTTTTGTAACAGTGATTTCTCAACTCTGCTTAATTAATAGCTGATCATTTCCTGGACGTCTGTGTGGAGATGTCACATCACTGCAGGTTCTCATCATTTTCACAGAGCGGTTCAACCATTACAGCTATAAAGGGGATTCATTATAGCGCGTCCTAATTGCTGTATATTTCAAACGAGCTCTTGAATGTAGTGAGTACAGCGATAATGTTTCATGACGATTTTCATACGTCAAAGTCCTCTGTATTCTTTCCCTGCGTGTTTGTAGAGTGAAAAAAAGGGGGGCAGTTTGTTGTGGTGAACTGCTGTTACAAAACTGAAAGGCTTCAGACGAGTGTTAGACAGAGGAAGTCTTTGATAACAAAAGACACCTGCAACAGACACACACACCTTGTATAGTATAGAAAGGAAACAAGAACGAACCACAGATTTTGCTCTTTGTTTCCTATTTATTTTTAACCTGTAGAAAATTTGAAACAGAAAAGGTTGTGTTCCCTTTTCTTAAAGCTCCTATCAGAAGCTTTTAACTGGTTATGAAACAGATTAAAATTAGTTTGAAGCCTCTTTTCAAGCTGCAAAAGCAAACAAGGACATTTCAGTAAAGATTGAATATTTCTTGGTTGTTATTTTTAAATGTCTGAAAACCGTTGCTGGTTCCACCGTTGTAGGGGAGGAGTAGGTGTGAATAACAGCATCCTGCAGAAAGCATCCTGCAGAAAAAAAGCCTGTTAGGTGGGAGTTCTTTTTTGTAGTAGATGGACAATGATGAAAACGGAAACAGACCGCGTGGATCATCTGAGGATTTATTCAGCCGTGGTCAGACAACACAGAAAACACAACACACACGGCTGACAAAGTGCAGACCATCGCTGACCCATGCTGACCAAGATCTCACAATCATCGACAATCATGGGCAAAATGGCAAAATGGCAAAGTCTTCATCGCACAGTGTGGCTTATATTCTGCCTATCACTATAAAAGAATAAAGACGACATGACACTGATTTGTATACGTATCAGATGTAGACTCTCTGTCTAGCAAACAGTTGCTGACAACATATGGTTGGCTCCAATCCAAACATAGACCTGCTACAATTTAAATGTTTCACCATATAAGGTTACAGCTTCACAGACCCAAAAGAAGAATTACCCTAAGATGGTTGACACAATTTAAAGATACGTCCACAAAATGATCAAGATGAATGAATCCATGAAAATACGTACTAACAAAGCCCGTTTGTCATTTCCTACGGCAAAGATTCTCGTTAAGCGATGCATTTGACTGTTTGAATAAAGCAAGATGAGTCTTTTTGTTAAAAAAAACAACAACAAAAAAAAACAACTTACACATATACAGGACAATCAGCAAAGAGATAAAAAAAAAAAAAGGTGCCGCTTTGACCACAGAGGGCGCCAAAATCAACACAAACCCAAACCCAAAGGGTCCTCTCAGGAGCTTTAAAAAAAAACAACTCAACTACAACTACTTTGTTTTTTCTGTTCAAGAAAACCCGGGGGTTAAAGCAGAGGGAAGTGACGCAGTGAAACGTGGACGGCTAAACGGTAAAAAGGAGCGGTGGGAGTGTGACGGAGGACGCGACGAAGAGGAGAAGGAGAAAGAAACAGAGGAAGGTGTCAAGACCTTAGAGGAGACGAACATGTACCTGAGGACCCTGGATGGGTTTCTGATGGTTCTGTCCACAGATGGAGACATGATCTTCCTGTCCCACAATGTCAGCAATTACATGGGGTTGACACAGGTACACACACAAACACATACACACACACACACACACACACACACACATTTGTACATAAACACAATGATAGTGTATTCAGGAGTTTAAGGTGAACGTGTTTTTTATCTTCTCTGACAGACTGAGCTGATGGGGCACAATATTTTCGAGTTTACTCACCCTTGTGATCACGAAGAGATCACAAATAACCTACGCCTAACAACAGGTGTGTGTGTGTGTGTGTGTGTGTGTGTGTGTGTGTGTGTGTGTGTGTGTGTGTGTGTGTGTGTTGTGGGTGTGTGTGGGTGTGAGAGAGAGAGAGAGAGATTGTAGCACCATTGGTTGTACTTGTCTAGTTAAGTCTGGGTTGGTTTTTTTTTTCAAAGATCGTGCACAGGTTTATCCATGCAGCTTTCTAAATTATTTTTTTTATTTCTAGAGGAGATTTTGTTCGGTGGAAAGAGGGACTTTGTAATGAGGGTAAAAAGCGCTCTGACGCACAGAGGAAGAAGCACCAACCTGAAGTCAGCTACGTGGAAGGTTAGTAAGAAAGAGGACTTGAAACTAAAATTCACACTTTTCTTCGCCCCTCCTGCTGAACGTTCAGGACTTCATGACGCAGAAAAACCATCCTAATACATTATTCTGTTAACTTTATGTCCCCCACTTTCTCTCTCTCTCTCTCTCTCTCTCTCTCTCTCTCTCTGTCCAGGTTCTCCACTGTCAGGGCCAAGCGAAGGTGAGCCTGAACCCGTCTTCTGGTTCCTGCCTGCTGCTGACCTGCCAGCCTCTGCCGCTCTCACACAAACTCCTCAGCACACACACCTTCACCAGTCAGCACAGCATGGACATGAGGTTCACTTTCTGTGACCAGAGGTGATTCACACTTCACACACACTTCACACACATGCATACAAGGGAGATGTCGTTTATTACAGAATACAGACCACCCTGTATGTTTGCTTCAATTTCATATTAGGAGGAGCCTTTTTTAAAAATATTTTGCACTTTAAGAAGTTATGAAATCATAAAGAAGAAAATGTTGTTTCCATACTTTCTTATTCAGCTTATGCTTCTCTGTATTTTGTTCTGCTGGTTCAATGATAAAGAGTCAGTTTGACCTGCCTCCACACATTGTTCATGTACAGTAAATGCTTCAAATCAAATCCCCCTCTTTCTAGTGATGTACATGGAAGGAAAGCGTCTAATGCAACATTAAAGTTGGACTTGTGGAGTATGCATCCGCAAACTCAGAGTTTACTAAAAAGCACATAAAACAAACATAGAAATATGTTTTACTCACCTGGGAAAATGCTTTGTGCCACTTGTTTTGTTTTCTAGAACACAAGAAAATGATCCAAGTAAAAAAAGCTTTGTTATCTCGAGATTCATTTTCCCGATGTCAGCGGAAAATCAGTTTTGCTATCCAGAGAGTTTTCAAGAAAAAGACAGAAATGAATCCACTATCACATGAAAAGCAGAGTTTTTCTCTCAAGACAACTAGAGAAATGAATCAAGATCTCGAGAAAACTACTGAAAGAACTTATTTCAGGAAAATAGAGTATATAAAATGTATGCATGCTTGTCCGCTTAGGGCTTAGAGCTACTAAATCAGAAACAAAAAAAAAATCAAACGTTAAATTAGTGTTACAAGGATCACAGAAAAAAATGTAACTGCTCTTTTGTTCCTGTTTTTCCTTCCCCCTTTTTTATTTAATTTAAAACATGTGATTTCATTGTATCAGCAGACCTTAAAAGTGTTTGTGGTTGCTGCTGAATAAGTCAAATTGGCTAAATTGGTCGTCTTTGAAAAGAGCTTACTCTGCACTCAGCCTGTTTCATTCCAAAGTCAAATTCAGACTTTGTGTTTTTACAGAGTACTGTTGCTGTTAGGCTACGCCCCCGAAGAGCTGATGGGCCGCTCCATCTATGAACTGTGTCACACACTGGACGCAGGCTGTCTGACTAAAAATCACATGAACTGTAGGTATTTATGAACACACACACACATAATCACACACCTGTCAATAAGCAGCTTCATGTGTCTCTCTCTCTCTCTCTCTCTCTCTCTCTCTCTCTCCCTGCAGTGTGTATGAAGACTCAGTCCGTCAGCGGGAAGTACAGGATGCTGGTGAGAGGCGGAGGTTACGTCTGGGTGGAGACTCACAGCGCCGTCATCCCCAGCGTCAGACCCTCCAAGTCCAGACCTGGTGCCCACCACCCGCTCTGCATCCTCTGTGTTACCTATGTGCTCAGGTAAACGCCACATCTGATTTGAATCTTTCTGCAGACATGATAAACCATCCTTAGAAAGTTTGGTGGCCTTCTCTTGTGAATGGCTGTTCGGTCGATGAGTTCCCCCTAAAAGTCTCAACAACTGTGTATTTAAACGTATTTTACATAATATACAGTATAATAAAAAATACAGCGTACAGCTAAATAAAACTACATAACTCAACATATTTGACAACATACCAGAGGAATTGGTGACTCTAAATTGCACGTATAGGTGTGAATGTGAGTGTGACTGGTTGTCAGCCCTGAGGTTGACTGGCCACCAATCCAGGTTGTTGAGGTGTCTAAACGTTGGATTCAGACCCGCTGCAGTCCGTTGATTGGTTGAAAGAATCCCTTTATGTGTGACAGCGGTAATAAAGGACAAACACACAACATACCGTGTGAATTTGGAGAAAGCATTTTCAAGACTGTTCTTGATTTTTCCCACTCTTGTCAGCGTGACGCACAGTCCCATGGAACGACCTCGGAGATGCAGTAAGAATCATTGATCTTTGTTTACTGTGTCGCGTTCTTCTTCTTTGTTGAATTTATTTGCGGTCGACGCTGTGTTTCGCTGCTGTGATGTAGGGATGTGTAAGGGTAGGGTTGGCTGTGGAAACGCAAGCAAGATCAGTGTTCACCGTACCGAACCCTGTCGGCTTGATGGAAACGGGGCCTTATTGTTTTCGATATTGTTGATTAGGTGCTGGATTTCTTTGTTTAATAGCAGCTGGTAAAAATGTCTGAACAGAGGTAAATCACTCTTAAAATGTCCTACAAACTAACCTCAGAAAAGCAGTTTTGAGGCCTTTTGTAGACACATTACCTTTATCCACATAATGACATGTGAATAGCTGAATGTTGTATTGTTGTGTGTCTCACAGTGGTGTGGAGGAGCCGTCCCTGCAGCTCTCTGTGGACCAGACTGTCTCCAGATATCTGAGCTGAAACTGGAGTCCAAAAAAACACTGTCTGAAACAAACATCAATCCTCTCTACCTCTGTCTTTTCTTTGATTTGACTTTTATTAAAAAAATGTGATCTTCCAGATCTAGAAATTGTCTGTCTGTTTGTCATTCATCAACGTTTCTTCATTTCTAACTCGTCAAAAATGTCTACTCCGACCAAACCTCAGGGACATATTGTAGATTTTAAGAACAATTTTCATGAACAAAGTCAAGCAAGTATCACAACGTGGTATTTTAAATGTCTTACTTCACACGCGATCATGTTTGTTTTGCATTATGCTTGCAGCAGCATGACCTCCCTCTGTAAATGAAAGTGGAAGCTGTGAAGGTGTAGACGGTGGTTGACAGACGGTTGATGGGGAGTGGTGAGAGTAGAAAGGCAGTTTGACTTTTCTCTGACCTCTCAGAGCCTGACTTTACGTCCTGTGGGGTTTCCTTCTGAGACACCTGACACGAGGGGTTACATCTGACTGTCAATCCCAGACATGTACAAAACACAACACACACACACACACACACACACACACACACACACACACACACACACACTCTCTCTCTCTCTCTCTCTCTCTCTCTCTCTCTCTCTCTCTCTCTCTCTCTCTCTCACACACACACACACACACACACACACACACACACACACTCTCTCTCTCTCTCTCTCTCTCTCTCTCTCTCTCTCTGTCACACACACACACACACACACTCTCTCACACACACACACACACTCACAGTAAATATAGTTAGATGTGCATAGTGCTGATGAAGAGATGTGAGCAGACGCAAGTCAAAACCACAGCTTCCTGACGAGAGACACTCTACAGGAAAGTTCTCGTGGGAACTTGTTCAACTTTTTACCTCTTGGCCTCTTGACTCTCACACTGACACAAAGGAGAAAATATTTCTAGTTTCACTTCAACGGCCTTATCAAGTCAACAATCATCATGAAATTAGAAGACAATCTAAATGAAAGTCATGCAAAAAAAAAATCTAAACGAAAACAGGCAGTGTTGATCATTTATGAAGCTATCTTTAGAAGAACAGAAACATATTGTCTGCATCTGGATACAAAGGCAGAAATGTGTCTTTGATTTTCACTTGCACGCGTATATGTTTAAAACTCAAGGTAACATATTTAAAAGAGGAAGCACATTTAAAACAATTAAACACACTTAAAACACACATCATTTACATAATAAAAATCATTAAATCATTTTGAATAAATAATTCATTTTCTCCCACATGGAGAATTGTTTCCAAACTGTCACTTTCATGGTAAAAAAAAACATTTGGATCAATAGCATTATTTATAACTAGTTAAGAAAAAGAAGCCAAATATGTATTTGAAAACAAAACACTTGTTTCCTTTTGTACATTATTGAAAAATATATCAGTTCTTAAGCTTGTTTTGTTTAAGTGGTTAGTGCACCATGTGGGGAGACTGTGGTCCTCCAGGTGGACCCAGGTTCCAGTCCAACCTGTGGCTCCTTTCCCACATGTCATCTGTCTCTCTCTCTCTGTCTCTCTCTCTCCCATATTTCTGACTCCATCCACTGTCCTGTCTCTAAAACAAAACAAAAAATAGCCCCATCAAAAGAATCTTATTTGATGTTTTAACTCCTCTAACTTCATTAAAAAGGGCAGACATTGACGCTGGCATCAGGGCCTCCACTAGAGGGGGCTGTGAGGAGACAAATGGACAAATTCTGCTGACAGTTACAATAAATCATTTTACTGTTTGGTTTTATTCCTGTGTGAAAGTTTCTTTCTTTCTGTGTTGGTTTCTGTGTTTTTTGTGATGCATCCATGAGTCAAGTTTAACCGCAGTTCACTGATTCTCATTTAACCTCATTTTAACCTCTAAATTGGGATAATAAATTAAAATGTACCTGCACATGGCACAATATCTTCAAAATATTTAGAAAATTATCATGTCTTTAAAAAGTAGTTTGAACTGAACCTTTATTTACACTTTTCAATTTAATCAAGTCTCAGGTTCATAAACCGATCAGTTTCACAAAATCAATCAATCAATCAACAATCATTATTTATATCATTCGAAACAAATGTGAGCTCGAGGCGCTTAACAAAAGAGCAGGTACAAGACCCTGCCCGTATTTTTGTTACAAAAGAAAAATGGAACTGGGGAGATTGGATAAGACGCAGGAAGGGTTTCTCTTTTGTATTCCTCACGTTCCTGTTGTCCACATTTCCTTGCCGCTGAAGTGTAGGTCTCATTTGTCACAGACTTAACTGCACATGCATGTTTAGAATATAGGAGAATGTCTGCCCAGGTTGGTGAGAGAGGTGTGTTTGTATTCTCCAGTCATACTGTGCTACAGCATGGAGGGGGGAAAAAGACTCTTGCTCCATCTAGTGTTGAACTGCAGTCAGTGAAACAAAACAAACGGTGGCCATATTTCTTTTGAGCTTTGGACATGGCCTCATACTGTTTAAACAACCTTTAAAGACCTTCGTGTACATTTGGACTAGCAGAATGGGGAAATGTTTTCTTAGCAGATTGGTAATAGATTTGCTTTACCAGATATAAAACCACCTGTAAAAAAAAATGACTCTTTAATTGCAAATCTTTCTGATGCCCAGTGAAAAACAAAATAGTTCAACAAGCAACTCAGGTTTATCAGTAGAGGGCAAGAAACAGGTCTAAAAAAAAGGTACCTGATCTTAGTTGACTTGAAAACGTTTGAATCCCTAAGAGATCAGTACAGCGTGCCTACCGAGGAGTTCTGAGTCAGGCACTTTACCCTCACTTCTTCTGAGAATACAAACGAAGCATGAACATTTTGAATCAAGGTTTTATTCTGAGGATTTGAGCTTAGACAAACCTGAATCATGAAGAACATCATGGTGTGCACCGCTGAAGGTGACGATAGATGAAGACACATGGGGAGAAGTTCTGATGTTGTCCTCCAGGATGTCAAGATGTAAAAGATATAAGAAGATGCAACGCAATGGCTTCATATTTCTCCACATTCTTATCTTAATTTCACAAAAGGAGCTTCCCCAATTTGTCACAAATGAAAAAGCAATACTAGAACCACAATACGTTCTCTTTGGTAGTGTGAAAAAAAGCAATAATTTTGGATGGAAATATGTGGAAAACTAAAAATGGGGATAGGACAACAACCGCCTCTCAGCCCACTTTATGCACCACGAGTGAACCCTTTGAGGGGACATCATGTTGTACAGGAAGGCTATAATGATGAAGGGTTGGGAACTGTGGAAATCTCTGATATCTAATGTGGTCAGGAAGTTTTCATCTTTTTAAACCAAAATGAGAGAAACTTCAGAAGCTTCTAAATATGAAGTTCAGTTTGGCATCAAGATAACTGAATGAGCTTCAGGATTGTTTAGTTAATGTACAAGAACACTGTTTATCACGTATGCTGGCTTGATAAATGCAGAGGATGACTCCTGGACCGACTTTGCAATTAGTTTGTTAAAGTGTAAATTACACTCATAATTTGTTCAACAATTTTTAAGTTATTACAATAAATCCAAGTAAATAAAAAGTATGTTTATGCAAGTAAATGGTGACTATACTGACTTTCAGTAAAAACCTCACATCTAAGAGGTTAAATCGTAAAAAAAAAAAACCTCAAATATTTAATGACTGTCAACATGTGGTAACTCCTTGGATCATAATGTTGTTGTAAATAAAAATCCGATTTGAAAATCTCAAAGAAGAGATTCAAATCATAGCCTTGAACGAACCCAATCCCACAGAAAACAACGTGTTTGTTGCATTTATAAAAGCATTTATCTTCAACCTGTCTTCATTTCTGGGAGAGCACGTCGGTCCACTCTGCAGGATATTTACATTTCGCAACAGTGCCAATGTTGATAGAGCACTTTGAAGCACTTTATCTTCGGCTTGTTTTGCTGCTGCGGCTGATTTCCTTACAGATGAGAGTGCTTGATCTGTGGTGTTAGATCTGATCTGATCCTCCCCTTTTGTTTTATGTTTTTATGAGTGTTGTAAAGGCTGGATAGGATCTCTCTTGTTATTCTTCTTTAATGTATTAAGTCCTTTATGAATTAGCCACAGGCGCAGAGCCTATGGCTGGGCCCTTAAACTGTCTATAGGCTATATAGCATATGTTGTAGCCTATAGTAATATAGTATAGTATTCATGGTTCAGTATCTGTTGTATGGAGATGCAAGACAGGGCGAGACGAAGAGAAATGGTATTACAATGGGTGCTTTTAAAGTGACAGGGACTTTTCATTAAACAGTGAGTGACCTGTTGATATTTAAGCAGCACAAGTGCTGATATGTCTGCGCGCGTATTTGACCAATTATTAAGTAAAGCAGACTTAAAGACGGCAACAACAGTTTGACATTCAGTGAAGTTGGACGCCCATCCAGCCAAATGGACTATATAATAAAATCACACATAATCAACCCACACACGACAACAAATACGATAACCAAGCAGACACGGCGGTCTACAACACATGCAGCCACAAACAAAAGACTCTAAGTGTATGATGAAACAATTTACCAATGAAGTTTTCATCATAGACTGTAAATATTACAGTTTTGCAGGTTTTCATCAGCACTGTTGCTTTGGGGTGGAATCAATGACATTACAAACAGGCCACAGCACCCTGCTGGTGCTGTTTGCTGCCGAAGTTAAGAACCCCCTTGGCAGTGGAGGGGGGCCCCTCTCTGCTCTACAAAATACATTGTGTGTCTTGATTGCCCCAAAAGAAAATAGAGACTCAGACCAACTTCATTTGAAAATTCAACTAAATAACAAACTGCATGTTAAATTTGGCTCAAAGTGGACCCCTTGAGACAACAGTGGGCCCGGGGCGGCCGCACCTTCTGCCCCCACACTCGCTCCGCTACTGGTTAGCCATTCCCTTTTTTCCTCTCTTGGTGTTAAGTGAGCTCACTAACACAAACACCAATCAGTCATGTTGATTGGACGACTTCTTGAAGTTTAAATTATCATCTGTTATTAGACACTAGAACGACCAAGACAGTCATTTTGACTGTTTTTTAATTTTGCAATGTAATAACTTACTTAAAATAAAACCTATGTAACTACAGGACCATGACTTTTCCTAAATGTGTCTATATTTTACTCTAGCATTGTTAATTTATCAAAAACACAAAAGAGTTTTGAGTATTTCTACCTTGAAAGTCCATAGCGGTCATATTGACTGCATGCATTATAGCCAGTGTATCATTTCAGTATTCACTACTTTTTCCCGCTTTTGAAGGTGCGCATCGCCGTTGCCTAGCAACTATTGTTTATAACGCTCGAGCCAACGTGGAAAGAAAGCTTACCCGCCTAAAACCATATAGAAAGAATAGAAGACATACATTTGAATTAATCAACAATGAAAAGGCAGAATAGAGTAAATTAGGATCTGATTTAGAACAGAATAGAACGGAATGCCAGAAAGGAGGAGGATGACTGCCACAAAGGCTTTAGCCATGCTCCAGAGCCTTGATGAGGCAGAGTCTGATGGAGGCGCAGGTTCGGATACGGAAAGTGATGTCTCCTGGTCTCTCGAAACTTCATCTGACACCGGCTCTGAAACTGAACCTGAGAATGATACAGAGATCATTCCCATTCGCAAAAAACGCCGGCTGCTGTTTCCGTGGTTTTCAATAAACTATTAAAATTTCAAATTCATTCGAATTTAATGTTTGTGTTCCTGAAGTTTATTATACCTTTCACAACATTACAGATCCATTTATTCTTAAATTTGATAATGATTATTGAAATGATATGCAAATAATTTGTAAACAGTCAGAATGACCCCTATGGCCTTTCTAGTAGTGATAGAAAGCCGGTCGTTCTAGTGTTACAGTGACATTGTCCTGTAGGTTGAAGACACAGATTGGAGACATTTTTACAAGTCAGGACGATGAAGTTTGTAGATTAAAAGTCCGGTTAAGATGATTAACTAATGAAGTGCCACGCTTGTGTATGGAACACGATGATCCAGTGATAGATTTTTTTAGATACAAACCGCCAAAAATAGAGTTAGAAGTTTATATTTTTTTATTGAATAACTTGAATTTTTTCTTTGATCTTAAATGTAAAGTTCTTGCTAAATGTTAACTTTGTATTCTGTCTATTATTCTTTAAAGTAGATAAAGATTATTATTAATAATTGTAATTTGGAGTGGCAGTATAGCTCAGGTTGGCAGGGATTTGGATTTGGGTTGGGAACTGGAGGGTCACTGGTTCAAGTCCTGGTGCGGACCAAATCTGGAAATTGGTCTGGTAGCTGGAGAGGTTCCAGGTCACTTCCTGAGCACTGCCGTGGTGTCCTTGAGCGAACCCCCCTCCCACCAGCTCAGGAGCACTCTCCTTGGTCAGGCCCCTCACTCTGACATCTCTCCATTAGTGCATGTTCAAAGGATCCTGTTTGTGCATGAGTATGTATTTCAGCCTGTGTGAGTGTAGCATGTCAAACAACAGAGTGTAAAATGGAATTTCCCCGATATTCTAATAAAGTACATCTTCTTATCAGACCACGTGACCGTCTGCATTTTCATTCATTATTGAGTCACAGCCAAATTTAAGCCTTAACTCGGCCTCAGAAATCATTCACAAGGATTTCTAAATGACACACAAAATGCACTTTTGGACCTTTTTTTTGTTGTTCTCTGTATGCACAGTTGTACTTCATTAACTAGTCTTAAGGACGTTTTTTGAGCCGTCATGCCTTGTTATGTTGTGACCTTGTTGGTTTTCAAGGTGACCCTGGCAGTCATCTTGACATTCTGTGTCCCTGCATGTCCTTATCGCTCCAGTATGACCCACTCTGAGGCTCAGAGGGCGAAAAAGAAAGAGGTGGAAGAGGTCATGGGGGTTGATTCAGGGGTTTCATTTACTAGCATGAGTTCTCATAATTAAGGAGGAGACACAAAAAAAACAGGAAACGGACCCTGATCTTTCAAACTCAAACATGGCTTTCCAGTGAAAGCAACATGTGACCTGTCTGAACAGGCTGTTGTTAGTCCATCTTTACCCCCCCCCCCCCCCCCCCAAGTCACAACCCTCTGGTTGGGTGGGTGTTGTCAGGCGTTCAGCCAATGACTGGACGCTGCTCAGCATTTGAAACAGGACCGTGATAAATCAGTGTGTGTCAGTGCAAGGAGCAAAACACAGAGGGGAGAGGAGGAGGAGTGTGCGAGGGGGTAATATGATTAAAGATAAACAGAAGGCACACAAACAGGAAAACACCGGAATAGTGATTGAAGTCAATGAAGCGCTGGAGCTTTCATGCAGATGCTTTATTACAATTATTGTCTTTCATTGAGTAGAGTTTTATGGTGTAGTGAATAAGTGTTGGGGCTGTGACTTTGAAAGATTGGCTACACTTGAAAAAGAAAAAAGAAAGTTTAGTAAGCCAAAGCAACTTCAGAGAAGAAGTCAGCGGTTGTTGTTTTTTGCTGTTCCAGTTGTCGATTCATTCGTCGAAACTGTCAATATGACTGGAATCTCAATCACATCCTAATGGAGTTGTAGTTGAAACCCCAGAATGCTACATAAATGCTAAACTACTACTTTACAGTAATTACAGGAAGCTCACTGCCTTTACACTGAACTTAATATAGGGGGGGGGTTCTAGTTAAAGAAAGGAGGAAACTGGAACTGACCTCTGGTGCAGACTTCACAGTTCAAAGTACTTAATAGAATAGAATAGAATAGAATAGAATTACTTTATTGATCCCAAACTGGGAAATTGTGGTGAAACTGGATATTGTGTGAATATTGTGTGAATATTGTGTGTGTGTGTATGGGGGGGAGGAGGGGGGGGGTGTTTAAGAACAGCATAAAGAGCAACTTAATGCTTGTAAAATGCGATCAAGATACCGTCTCACCCTCTCTCTCTCTCTGTTTTTTCAAAGTTGTGCAGTCGCTTCATCTGAGCGTGTGATCAGGATATCAGCATGTAGACAATAAAGCTATATGGCCCTTTGGTTGATAATGGGGAGATAAGCCCTTCCAATACTGCATTAGCTATAGTGAAACAGAGCTTTGACTTTGTGCCAGTGGAAATGGACAACACAGATACTATTGATTCTGTTGTCCACCCTCAAACGGATAATGCAGGATGTTCAGAACATTTAGCTGCATCAAACCTGTATACTTGTTTATTTATTAGATGCTTTCTTTTCACATTGAGCAATCATGCGTTTGTACCTCTGTTTAAGCATGTATATGTGTACCTGCTCCCGGGGGAACTCATCTAATCTTATCTTCTGTACAGAGTCCACAGGTGTAATGCCGGTTCAGGGCCTTCATACAGACCTGCTCAGCACTAAGACTCCACGTCAATGTTCACACATACATGTTTGTGTGAAATACTCTGAACATGTGTTGGGCAAGTTCCCAGCTATCTTAGCTGTTGTCAGTGGACACTGATGTACTACCATATAAGCACAAAGATGGGAACTGCTGCATGAGAGTGTTGTGAATGCTCACCCGGGATATTCGAATAAAGATGAGTTTTGCTTTCAGCTTATGCACAGTGGCAGGTAATATAGCAGATATTGCTATTAATGTCCGTGAAATACAGTGAGCAAGTCAGAAGTCTTGGCATTATATTTTGGATCACCAATATGACAAGAACATTTTTTGGAGAATAATCTTGTAAAGTAATGAGTTCGAGACCAGCCTGCGCGAAAATGATGAAAGTAGAACTCCTAACATGTCTTTCCTTCAGCAGACAACTTTCTCCAAGTCAGTGTGGTTCTTTCTTCGGAAAAGCCACAGTTTCTTGCAGTATCTTCTCAGAGTCCTGATCTTTCAAAGACAATGTGACGATGATGATGTGCCAAAAGCATGTGTAGTTTCATATTTGCTAAAGTAAAGCCCCAACACAACTATCTGTGTCTGTTATCTGTACTTGTCTGCCTTGTTAAAGTGTCTCATGTGCAGAGTCAAGTTCTTGCAAGTTGAAGTGAAAAGTTCTCTTGAACTAACTGTTTACTGACTACACAAGGAAGTTGCCTATTATTAAAACCTTTACTAAAGCAACAAGAACAGGATTTGTGAAACAGGATGCTGCTGCTCTTCTGATATAGACTAAAGAAGAATACAGTCGTTATCACTCTATTCTTTAAATACTTTAAGAGTTCTACTTTCATTTTCGCGTAGGCTGGTCTCGAACTCGTTAATTTACAAGATTATTCTTGTAAATTTATGAGTTCAACCTCGTAAATTTAAGACTTTAACCTTGTAAATTTACGACTTTATTCTCGTAAATTTACGATTTTAATCTCGAAATTAAAAAAAAATAAAAAATGTAACATGGCCCTAATCGTCCGTCGTAGAATCCAGATAAATGTCGGGCATGGCGAAAGTTATTAGGATGCATCTTCTGTGGACAATTATTTTTTTCTGGAAAATATTGGTCTATTTCAACAAAACAGTTTAGATATGACACTGGATACAACAATATTTTAAACATTTTTTTTATGACAGACAGATAATCATGGGACCACTAGTCCTTTTGATTCATCCTGCGGGGACAATGAATATCAAGAAAGGATTTCATGCAAAGAAGTAAAATTTTAATATTTCTATCTGGACCAGGGCAATGCACTGATTGGTGCTCGGTGGCAAACCTTTGGCTGACCTGCTGAATAAACCCATGATACCTTGCTTCTATGTTGAGTCAAAATTCCTCTCTTCCTTCTCAGCTCAGTGGGACTGACTCACCCTCTTTCCCCTCCCCCATCTCCCACAACACACACACACACATATATCCCCCTACCTTGTCCCAGCTGTCTCTGAAATGCTTCCTACCAAACCCCCATTCACACATACAAACAGACACAAGCACACCATGAATGACCTGCTGACCTAAATTACACTGTGTCAATTGGAAACATATATACTGTAATTGCTTGTAAAATGTTCATTCACCCACATTTGTGCACCATAACACACACACAAACATCTACACTAACTAAGCAGCCTGTCCATGCAACACCACTTTTAGTTTCTATTTATAAATGTGTATCAAGAAAATATAATACATAATGTGAGGCCTTAGAAGTTGGTTTATTGATTTGATTTGAACATGAAAATTGTGATGTTCAAATCTATACAATTAAATGCACCTTCAAATTTCAAAAGGGCCCTCTGCAGAAATAATGTTTAGAAAGTCAGAACCAATTATTTTGAGAGAAAATTGTTTTTTTTTTTTTTTTTTAATGAAAATGTGATTTAAATAAGGTCCAGGCTGAAATACAACAACCACTGTTTACCATAAAAATGTATACTGATATTCATGGTTCACAGATCCCCTCACTTTTTGTCTAGAGGCACTTGCAGGTCAACTATAGAAAGAATATTTCTCTGGTAAAATTTGTCAACATCTATAAGGTTGATTAGGGCAACATTTGCGGAAGAATGAAAACATAATGCAAGTTCAAAGCAGAACACAACACTGTAGCAGATGCAGTGTGTGAATACGAAGGCGTAAAGCGCTGTGGAGGAAGGCGAAGTTGTTTGGAGATTGTTGTTTTCAATTGGATGGATTGTCACATTCATATGCACCTCAGAACGAATGTTAGTATTGATGATACCTTATTTTCTTTATCTAGTACTTTCATTAAGGTCAGATAGTCCAGGTCATTGGAAACAAATACCATTATACCTCTTCAGCACTTTGTGTTTAGTTTACCAAATGTTTGTCTAATCGAGTAAGTGAACATTTCAACCACATCAACACGTCGGTAATTTCATTGTTTAAATCTTGTACCGACAGCACGCCTCTTAAAGGCATTACTGTGGCAGTTATGGCTATATTTAGATGGAAGCTGTCAGTAGTAAGGTAAGCTATTTGTGCTCAAAAACACAAGCTGTACATCAACAGCTGATCCCCCTCATTAACAGTTGCTACCAATGATGGTGGTTAATGACTGATGCCAGCACAATGGGCCTTTTTACAACATCTCCCACCTGACTCTGTCTTTTCACTCATAGCTTTGCCATTCACTCGACAGATCTGAAAACTGCTGATGGCAGCACACCACACACAGATCCTTTGAACAAACCACAAAGTACAAAACGCCGTACAAAAGCTAATGAATGACTACACTGATGCACATCTGTCTTACGGTTTGGGCTATGTTTCTACAAACTGAATTATTTATTGACTAAACAAAGGCTACACCAGTTTTAAAGTAGGCTATTTCTCATGATCTGAAGATGTCTTTAATGCAATAGTTTGTTCACATTTTCATATTGCTGATAGGTGGTTGTTGGATCTTAAAAGTCATGCTTTCTTAATGTCCCAATATGGAGAGGTTAAGGTGTGTGTTTTTTTCTCAATTCATACTGCTCTAAGTCTTTATTGAGAATATGAAACTATAGCCCAGACCAGATATTTTATTTTAGCATAGCTTTGAAACAACTGGTAACCACAAAGTAGGTCTACTATACAACTTTTTTATGTCCATAAAAGAAACTAGAAGGTTTAATGTTTTGATTTTTGTGCAGTAGGCCGAAGGCCATTTGTACAGAGCCAGGCTAGCTGTTTCCATCCCCCCTTCATCATGCTATAGGCTAGGCTGGTTGCATGCTTCGGTTTACATAGGGACACTCGGATCTTTAACTCTAAATTTCATCTTGGGCAGGAATGCAAATCAGCATAGGCTATTTCTAAGAAATTATGAACTATTAATTAAGATTAGCATGTCTTTAGGCTAAATCTAATGTCCTTGTAAATTGAGGGCATCTCTATTAATTCTTAGCCTATAAATATATGTCAAATTCCTTATCAAACAATAGGCTAATCATTTTCTTATCATATTGAGGGTCTAACCATAGACTGTAAGGGTCTAACACAGGGGTGTCCAAAGTGCGGCCCGAGGGCCATTTGAGGCCCTTGAGGGGATTTCTTGCGGCCCCTGACTTCAAATGAAGAATCAGAAGATTTTGGCCCGAGGCCTTTATTAAGATTGGCACATTATCTTATTTTTCTTTTTCATGTTAACAAGGGCTGAACAATATTCCTAAAATAGAAAATGTTCAGTAACATGTATGTTGTTTTTTTTTTTTTTTTTAAATCTACAGCTTTTACTATTTTCCACATTTTTTTTGTAAACTATGAAAAAAAACGTATGCAAAGCTTTTTCAAACAAGCGGACTGTCGTTTAACCATTTAATGACCTGAGCTAAATGCAGAAAGCTTTTCCAAAAAAAAATGAACCAGAATATACCTAACAGAATATTTAAAAAAATTCTCGCAATTATTTTTTTAAATTAATTAATTTTAATTTTTAATTTTTTTTAATGTTCTATTTTAATGTTTATTTTCTTTCCTCTGTCATGATGCTTTTGATGTCTTGTGTGAAGCACTTTGAATTGCCTTGTTGTTGAAATGTGCTATATAATAAACTTGCCTTGCCTTGCAACAATGCAAACCACCATTTTGGTTTTGGTCCAGCTTTGACTATTTTGATTTTAAACTGACGCCACCGGAAGTTATTATTATTATTATTATTATTATTATTATTATTATTATTATTAATAATAACAATAATAATAATAATTATGCTAAATTATTCTTTAACCATATAAAAAAAACAACATTATTGGATACGTGAAAATAAACAAGTAGGCTAGTTAAGTTTTACTTTCATATTTTAAATTTTCTTGTGTTAAAAAAAAAAATAACGGCACAAACTCGGGAGCGCGCGCTGTCAGTAACTCGGAAGGAGCGCGAGCCTCGGCGGGTGGGTCCCTCCTCTTCCGCCGCGAGGTCCCGAGGAAGCCCCCGTAGTGCTGCCTTTTTAAAAGCAAACTTGACACAGCATGCCATTCCCCACTCGGCCAGAGGACGGGACACGGTGAGGAGTTATCTGTGTCGTTTCATTCTACCCCCCCCTCTTTTTCCTGTCGTCACCCCACCCCCCTCACATCGTCCGTGTTTCCGTGTTGCCTGTTTTTCATCACTTTGGTTTTCACGGTTAGACAGTGTCAGTCATGTATCGGTATTTCGGGGAGCTGCTGAGTCGCTCTGCGGGTTCTGCCCTGGCCTCCGGGTGCGTGGACTCCGCTCTCCCGGCGTCCTCGTCCCTGCTGCGGGTCCGCCACTATGCCGACGCCGCGGACAAGCCCGACGACCCCAACTTCTTCAAGATGGTCGAGGGTTTCTTCGACCGCGGCGCCTCCATCGTCGAGGACAAGCTGGTGGAGGACCTGAAAACCAGGGAGAGCGCCGAGCAGAAGAGGAACCGAGTGCGGGGAATCCTGCGCATCATCAAGCCCTGCAATCACGTCCTGAGCGTGTCGTTCCCCATCAGGAGGGATAACGGAGAGTGGGAGGTGATCGAGGGCTACCGCGCCCAGCACAGCCAGCACAGGACACCCTGCAAAGGGGGTAAGAAAAGAGCCAAACCCCCCCCCCCCCTTCCCCCTAGATGACAGCTAGCGTTAGCCAGCTACTTAGCTTTAGTTAGCAGTAACATTTAGCAAGTGAAAGACACAAAGTAGTTTCTTTCAACAGCTGCTGCTCGTGTATTAACTCGTTGATAATCACACAGTTGGCTGCATTATTGTTTTTGTTTTTTTATACGCTGTTCATTTTTTCCCTTTGGTTTCCTGTACGTCACAACTGCTCACAGGTGATTTCCAGTGACCTTCCTGCAGCTCACCTGTGCCTACAATGTTACTGTAGTTATTTAGCTTGCTTGCTTTCAAACTGCAATCTTCATATATCCATTTATATATTATTTGTTGCCAGCCCATAATACACTTTTTCATTGAATCCACTGGATTGATCTGGCTCTTAAACTGGATTTGTGCTGCATCCGTTATTTTCAAATGCTCTGGTTTCATTGATTCTTTTTTTTGTGTGTGTGTGTGTGTGTGTGTGTGTGTGTGTGTGTGTGTGGTAGCCCTGAAGATATCAGGTGTTATATCACTGAGCATTTCAAGCTTGCTCCATCTCCACATGAGCTACAAAAACACATGGTTTCACATAGAACACCTAATGAGTCCTGGACTTTTCTTCTGGATGATTCATGCACTCAGAACGGGCAGATAAACACAACATGGCTCTCAGTCACTCTTTGCATAGGGCCTACAAATTCACAGTTTGAACAAGCCATGCACTGAGTATAATATGACAGAGTGACATATGCTCTTCAGCTCAAAGTTCAAGGTTCAAAGAGAAGCCATTATGGGCTGCTGCAGCTGCAGTGCACTGTGGGTAGTTTTTTGAAAAAGAGGGGATGTGATGTATAGGAAGAAGACGGGAGCTGTTAGAGCTGAGGAGGGGGTGGTTTTATTTTCAGGCACTCCTATTTGTCAGCAGTGTGACAGGTGGGGGAGGGTGTCCCGGGTGGTGGAGAGGAGGCATTCTCAGTAGAAAAGAGTCATGCCATTCAGTCAGACGTTGGCGTGGTATTATCACTATGAAACCTTTCCACTGCATCTGCGTGTTGTTGAAAATGTAGACTTATTCTGGGGAGGTATATTTCTGCTAAAGACTCTCACATGTTACCACTCTGAATACACACTTAAAGAGATAGTAAGCTATGTACCATTTGTCAAACCCAGATAAACTATCAACCACATATTTTCACTCCTAACATCTTTACAGTATTGGATCCCTGCAAGTGTGCATGAATCCACAGGCCATTAAGATCTCTCAGCCAAGCTTTATGTGGAAAATCAATACCGAACAGGAGTAATTGCTTCTGTCCATCACATAAAAGCCTGAGGAGAGAAGATCCTCATCTTAATCCCAAGCTAAATCACTACCGAGCTTGGCATCAAAGGCCTCTACAGTTTACCAAATCCAAAGCACAGCTACCCAATATTCACAAAAGTAGTCCTACAAAGCAAAACAAAATTACCTTTTCGTTATAGGACAAAAAAGAAGTGGACACATTTTGTAGTGGCCAATAGAGGAAGTTTGTTAATTGGATGCCTAACTCCTGACTAAAAGGAGTTGTATAGGGGTAGGAGCGCTTATTTTTTAGTAGGTTTAATCATTGATGTAGTGCACAAACCCTTCGGTTGTGTTCGGATCAAACTTCAAAGTGCAAAGGCTGTTTTTGTGTGAGCCTGGGACGCTCATACACGCGCTTTCCCCCCCCCGCCATGAAAAGGAACAGCTGCACCACAGTGCTCTCTACTGACTACAAACTGAGGGTCTGCACCTCAGCTGAGTTAGTTAGTGTGTATGTGTTTAATGAATATCGGCAAACACCAGAAGAGAGTTTCTGGGAATAAATCATTATTTTTAACAGTTAAAATGTCTCAAGGTTTGTCGTCCTTGTTCTTTTGTGAGCAGAAGTGGAATGAATCTTTGATGTTTCTTATTACTACTGTCACATTGAAACCATAACAGCAGTATGCCAAAGTTGTATAGATACAGAGGTACAGGCAATACAAACACATGTGCAATCCGCCTGATAGAAAACTTTCTTGACAACTTCACAGACTATTTAAAAAGATTTGTCCATCATGAGGCAACACAAAGACATCAAGACTCTGCTTACAACTACAACGTTCATTGACAGCTATGCACAGTGTATATTCTGTGTCCTCTGTCATGTTGTGTAAGTCTCCTTACCTAGAGGAGCTGTGAATCCTTCTTTCCTTAAAAAAATGTATATTTTCAACATCCTTTTTGCCTCTGGAAGAAAATATTTAAATAATTTTTACCCTCCACATGGGTACAGCTTCTTAAAGCAGGGGAATATTTAATGAGGCACAAAAAAAAAAGATTTCTCTTTAAGGACTTAAAGTGTTGCAAGTGCTCTAAGAGAAGGAAATAAGAAGCAACAGTTATCAAGAGAAGTCATGCTTTTATCTCAGCTAGCATCTGTTCTCCTAAAATAAGTTAAAATGGTGCCGAAGGTCTTAAAGCCTGTCTGTAGACATTAAACAACCCTGACTTTGGCAGTTATGCATCATGTTTTAGCGTGGGCTCGGTTTGTTTCCATCTGCTTCCCCATTCAGAGGAATGTGTTTACAATTGTGATTTTGTCCGGTTGCCATGGAGAACTGTTTGTTGGGCGGATACATGACGTGGTTAGAGGGGGTTGGGGGAAGGGTCGGCAGCCAGGCTTTTCTTTTTTTCCTGTTTAATTTGATCAGTGAGCAAAACATTGTCCGTTATCAGCGTGCGGTAACTCAGCTGATCTCTGGATGAAAGGAATTAAAGACGGCGAGCAGCACTCGAGCAGCACTCTTGAAAGAAGCAGCTTTGTTTTGAGAGGCTTGGTCTTCTCCTGTGACTGCAATAACGCAAATGGAAAGAGGGCACAGAATCAAGTCGTGGCGCGGCACTTACAGATGATGTCATAGTGGGTGGGCTTTTACTCATGCGCCCAGCCGAACACATTAAAATAGACACTCCGAGCTTTTGTCCACGTATAGTATCTGCCTTCTCCTCTTTGTGCTTTTTGCCCTTGGGTTTCTGTGTGAAAGCTAACTGTGGACGAGCTATATTTGGAACTGCTGGACAGTCTCACACACACTCACAAACACACTGTGCCACAGATGTAAGATGGAGTAGTATGTCTTGGGCCGCCTGACTTTCTGATCTCATGTAACGCAGCACACAGTCTTTCTCACATGTGTTACTGTGCAGACGGTAGTAAGCCTCATACTACTGGAAGGATTGACTTCAGCTTGACAGCAGTGGAGAGAAAAGGAGAGCCAGGATTGGTTTATCTGGTCTCCACCCGTCCTTTTGTACTACAGTGATCTCTGACCTGTTCATGTGTTCCCTCTCGTGTGGTGGTAGAAAAAAAAAAGTGATTACTGCGTAAGCTATACATATAGTGGAGACAGTTTCAGAGTAGAATAATGATTTCTCCATGTTGCAGTCTGAACACTTAACACCACTGCCAAATACAAGCCGCATGAGCGCATAACCCAGCATATAAAGATGTAATAACACAGTACACACACATAAGTAAGCTCTGCCTCGGCTCTTCCCCCAGCGACTTGTAATAATATTTTCATTTTGTCAACTATTATATCTTAGTGTTCATTTTTGGGCCATCAGAAAATGGTTTGGATTATAAACAGCATTGGTAAACCTGCGTTTAATTACAGAGAAATACACAAATAAAAAGCCTTGAGAATTGTTTTTCCCCCTGATCAGGCAACAAGGTAGCCCCCTGTTAGCAACACTGCTAAGAGAAAAGAACAACATTGAGTGTGAATGTGCTCATTCAAGTCAGGGTGAGTAATGATGTAGTAACACACTGAGTCAGATTGGCAGGGAAAGCTGTTTCCTTTGTTGTAGAGGAGGACAGTGCATAGAGAAGGAAACCCGGGATGAGAGATTGGGAAATGACATGTGGCAAAGTGCCGAGTTGGACTTGAACCCTGACCACCTGCTTCAAGGACTTTAGCCTCTATAGATGGGGTGCACGATAAAACTGTAAAGGCTACTTGGGGCCCTATCTATTTTTATTCCACCCCTGCTCTGAACCTTTTGTTAAGGCAGATTCCATTAGCTTAAGCATGGCTCATAGTTGCTAACTAGCTAGCTGACTAACTAGCTATTGAAGAAAGGCGATACTAAAGTTGCATTGAAGAAGAGGGCCTTACGCACTCAAGTGCAGTGCATACACTATACACGGCCCTTTCCACTATTGCGAAGTTAATCTGGAATCTCTCTGCTGACTTCTGCAGCTATGCTTTTCATAGCTCACAGAGAAATCCATTTCCCGTAACATACCTGCCATACCTTGTCACATATATACATTACACACAAAAATAACCTCGTTAAAGAGAAATAAACTGTAAGGCTGAGAGAAGACCTAACAGGGCACAGGTGTCTTGTGTTTATTTTAAACAGACAAGATTCAGTTCCAGGCTGGAGACTGAGAATAGTTTTTTGTTTCTGCAACTTTTCCGATCAATGAAAACTCTTGAAATAGCGTAATGCTTTATTAAGTATTAAGTAATGTAGAAAAAAACGCAGAACATTTTACAAACATCCATTTGAACATGATATTGTGTTTGTATGACTACTGTATTATAATCTGCTCTGTGTTTGTGTTTGCGTTTCCCTCAGGTATCCGTTACAGTACAGATGTGTCTGTAGATGAGGTCAAGGCTCTGGCCTCTCTGATGACCTACAAGTGCGCTGTTGTTGGTGAGTATTGTAACTTAACCTTCCACAAAGCCTCCGGCTGGTTTTTTCAGTCATTCTTCTGCATGTTTAATGTTTAAAAGCTTCCAGGGGACTTTCTTTTATAACATCGTACATGATGTTCGGTTTTAAGCATCACTGCTAGAGAATTGTTTTCCATTCTTTGCCTCTTTTTCTTTAATTGCACATTAAAAAAAGAATCAATATGAATGTATGTGAAAATGTCATGTATTTGGTTCATGCATGCAAAGCTTCTTGTAGTTTATAAGCTGTATTTATTCTCCTCCAGATGTGCCATTTGGGGGAGCCAAAGCTGGAGTCAAGATCAACACCAAGAATTACTCTGTAAGCCTTCTAATGTCAATCCTCTTCAACCACGCTCTCATGCACATGGAGAAACCCAGACCGCTAAAACTGGGCTTTGATATGTATAGAAAACAACTCCAAAGTTATGTCAAGGGACAGCAGTTTCCCTGTGTCTCTCAGTTTCTATTTCTAATGTCAAAACAAACCCAGAAAATGAATAAACTGTGCTTTAATTTCAAAGGCAGAGCTGCTGGATCTTAACATCTAGTTTGTTTTGTTAGTTAGAATTGCTTTTTCATTTGAATGATTGCCCATTTCCTGCCTTTTTATTGCAAACTGTTCTCATGAGGTCCTGAGATTGTGCTGTTTTCCATTTTTCATTTTTTATTGTTGTTGCATCTGTACGGTGACCTTAAGTGTCCTGAATAGTGCTCTTAAATAAAATGTAGTATTATGAATAAAACAAAATATAAAAGAGGGAGCCTGAGCTCAACCTTTGCAGAAGAAAATCAAATACTGTATCTCTCGATTAAAGGGAACTATTTGGTCAAAGGCAGTCAGAATTATAAGAGCTTACTGTAGCTGTGTTTTGGTGTCTGCCCTGCTTTTTTTTTTATCTGATTATGTAGAGGAAATCTAGTCTGTCTATTGATGAATACTGTGAAATAATCAGACATGAAGGTCACTGGCTGTTGCCTCTAGGCTCTTAGTTTACTGGAAAATAAACCCCAGAACCAAAATCTCAGAGTTTGTTAAAATGCCAGAAGCATATTTTGGTGTATTAAACTAAAACTGTTGCTTTATACAGTTAGGCCCTGAACTGTGAATCCCTGTAGGAGTTGCACTCCTGCCTATTATTTGGTAGAAAACTTCCCCTTTATGAATATCTTTCTCTGCTGGACCCAAGCAACAGATCGTTTCCTGAAACTCTACTCTGTGTGTGTCTGTGGCAGGATAATGAGCTGGAGAAGATTACCAGGAGATTCACGATTGAGCTGGCCAAGAAGGGTTTCATTGGTGAGTGCTTTCAAATGTATGAATTTAAACCAATCACAGAAGTCATTTTTAAAAGCTTGTCGGAGTCTCCACAAGCTTTGTTACCCTCTTCTTTTGACTCAACGGCTGTGGTGGTGAGAGGTGAAAGTTTCCACCCCAGAGAGGTAAACATTTCCTGTCATCGAGTGCTGTTTGTTCAGGCTGGGTTAGCTCTGGGTGTGCCTGTGTCAAATGACAAGGAATACAATTAATCATGGTGAAAAAGAAGTCAAGGATAGAGATAAAAACTTGAACCAGATTTTTAAGGGAGCAGAACCCAGATAAGATACGCAATCTTAGTTTTTCAGTAGAAGTTGCAACTTTAACCCCCAAAAATACATTCTGGTTCGACCTCAAATACAGCTACTACCGACTTTACAGTAGACTGCAGTAGTTATGTAATGTGTTGGGGGTTTATACAAGACCCTTCACATTTGATTTATACACACTGGCGGCAAAGCTGCACACATCACTGCCCTGCTCTGTCAGTTTGACTGTAACATGCTCAAACTGCTCTCAGTACTCCTTCATCGCCTCCATGCATGTCTGCTTCTGTGTTTTCTCTCTTAACTTGTTCAAGGATATGAAGCCCTTTGAGGCATATGTATGACAAAGGCACAAAAGCATGGCATCCTGTCATTCAGATTATTAAGCCCTCTATCACCTGCAATTGGTCCAAAATGCTGCTGCTTTTGTTATTACTGCTTTAAGGAAATAAAATAATATAACAGATTCTGGACTCCTTGCGTTCACCTCCCTTTCATTTTCGTACTGATTGAAATATTGAATTGCTCACTTCCAAGGCTCTACATGAGCAAGCCCCTAGTTATATAGTATATCTACTAACCCATTATTTTTGAATGACTGAGGGCGATTGGCAGGTGGAATTCCCCACCTGCTGAAATCCAGTTTGCTGAATCTGTTACTGCTTTGTAATCTCAATCTAAAACATTTTAAGAAAGATGCTTTTATCTCTTTAATATTGTTATGCAATGTTTTTCTTTTTAATGTATTGTATTTCTGCACTTGGTAGCAGAAGTGGTTAAGAGTGTATTTCATAAATAAAAGTTATATATTGCCCTTTACAGGATTTGTATTCAAACTTTGAGGATGTCAGTACTCATACATTCTAGACAATGTGCAGGAGTTTGAACATTTTGGTAATTCAAAATAACCCAAAATTGGGTTCCTAGGACTTGTATTTTTGTTGCTGTAGTATTGATGTTGTTTGATTTTTACAGGTATCACATCCAAGTTAAAACTCTAGCCTTTTGACAACCACGATCAGCTGAAACAAATCTGAGTTAACCATCCCATATGTCTCCCACTTCTTCCCCTCTCCCTTCCTTTCCTCTGATCTCGTCTCCAGGACCCGGCATCGATGTCCCGGCCCCCGACATGAGCACAGGAGAGAGAGAAATGTCCTGGATTGCTGACACGTACGCCAACACCATCGCACACACTGTGAGTTTTCAGAAATCCTGGACCAGTCTGTGTGGATACTTGTTTAAAAACAGCATGAGTCATATGCAAACCATGTACGCTGCTTTCTGGCCGCTCCCTTCCCGGCAGACCACTGAAACGTTCCTCCCTTTAAGAAGCAGCTTCACACACTAAGGCCTGTGTGTGTGTGTTATTGTATGAAGTTAATCATTCTCTGATCAAAAGCTGTCAAACATTTGACTAGGGATGGAAAAATGTTCCTGTGTGTGTCCAACCCTTTGAAAACTGACCTTTCCTGGGCGGTTGTAAGCTGGGTGGGTGTTTTTTAACGTGGTCGTGTTTTAAAAGATCTTCAGAAAAACTATAGTTCCTGCAGACAACATCATTTATCAGCTGAAAACCTAGACTTCCATCTTTCCCATCACGGGGTTGCACATTGACATAATTCACGACATTACATGCGGTTAAAAAACACTGCTATTAACAGACAGATGGGCAGAAAACTTAACATCTTTACATGATCCTATGTAGATAGACCTCAACAAAACTGCAAAAGCTAGAGCAGGCTGCTGAATTATTGTGCAGGTCATAGGTCTATGATGAGATTGAAGATATGAAATCACAGTTAGCTAAACCACAAATGTTGCATTTGTTCATCTACTTCTTATATCACTACAACACCTCACGACATTTTTTCATTGTCCTAAAAAACAAAAAATCATTTTAAAAGTTTAAAGAGATTTTACATTTCTCAGATTCCATCTTCTTTAAGCTGAATATTTATTTTTCTTTTCCTCTACGATAGCGTTCTGTATATCTTTTGGTAGGCGACAAAACAAGACATTTAAAGACATCATCTTGAGTTTTTGGAATAATTGACATTTCTGACGTAGTACAGACCAAAGGAAGTTATCGAGTGCTGAGAAAGTAACTCATAAAGTTATTGACAAAAAAAGATTTGTTAGTTGCTCTCCTCGGTAAAGGTTGTCCAATATGGTCTCAGTATGGTCTGAAACTTGTTGAGTAGCTGTACTGTGACATCACAGTTTCACTGTTTTCTACATTCATTCATACAATTATACCAATTCAAACGTTCAGTTTAAATGACTAGTACTTCAGCCCCCAGACACACAGATATGTAACAATATCCCTTTTTTCTCTTATCTCTCGAGTGGAATCCGTTTGTTTTACTTCAATTTTTATTAACACATTCAAAAACATGAGCAGATATTTAATTTGCTAATTCCAGTTTGGCCTTAATGTTACATGAAGTGTTATGAGAGGCTTTCAGCAAACTGATGTAGAGTCAGCTTGTTTGTTCCTTGATGACGTCGGAGTTCGATTGCTCGGCTAACAACCCACAGAAAGTAAATGTATTCAGGTAGAAATGATAACACGGTTGTGATTAATGAATGCAGACATTGTGCACTTTTTTTGTATTTTCTTCCTAAAAGAAGTTCAAACTTAATTTGCTGTGTACTACCGTATTTATTGTATTTCTAAATCCTTCTGCTCTTCATGTCACTTATATCCTCTTCGTCCACCTCTCACCTTAACCTACAGTAGAGCTGTACAATCTTTCTCCACATACCTCTAGTGGGGCTCTGGAGTTGCAGACACATTCCTGCTCTGGGTATCTAAGGGTAGAGGATTATGGGTAGTGACTACTGAGATGCAGTCAGCTGTCACTTTGCCTGGTACTGTGGCACTACGCGACCTCTTACTGTGTGCGTGTGAAGCTGTAAACACCACAGGTGATGCAGTTAGAAAATAAATTCACTATTCAAAGGGTAGATTTCAGCCTCTCCTGTCTGATTCTCCACTCTTCCTAAACGTCATCCAAACTGAATAAGAAAATATGTTTATTAAAACCTCCTTAAATTCTATCATTAAAAATATTCCCTTTCACAAGGGAAGAAAAAAAAAAGTCCAGCCCTTTGGCAGTTTTTTTTTGTCCCTTTGAAACAGCCATTGCTTTGCACTGGACAGTGGTCTGATCACCTTTGTTTGTGTGTGTGTGTGTGTGTGTGTGTGTGTGTGTGTGTGTGTGTGTGTGTGTGTGTGTGTGTGTGTGTGTGTGTGTGTGTGTGTGTGTGTGTGTGTGTGTGTGTGTGTGTGTGTGTGTGTGTGTGTGTGTGTGTGTGTGTGTGTGTGTGTGTGTGTGTGTGTGTGTGTGTGTGTGTGTGTGTGTGTGTGTGTGTGTGTGTGTGTGTGTGTGTGTGTGTGTGTGTGTGTACGCAGGACATCAATGCCCACGCCTGTGTGACAGGAAAGCCCATCAGCCAGGGAGGAATCCACGGACGTATCTCAGCCACCGGTCGTGGAGTTTTCCACGGCATCGAGAACTTCATCAACGAGGCGTCCTACATGAGCATGCTGGGCCTGACACCAGGCTTCCAGGACAAGACCTTTGTCATCCAGGTACACACACACACACACACACACACACACACACACACACACACACACACACACACACACACACACACACACACTGGGTTTGATCATAGTAGGAGCATTATACTGGAGAGGAAAGATGAGACCCTGAATTTAGTCCCGATACTTGCTCACAGATCCTCACAGGATTTAACTTTTAATTTGAGATCACGATGAGGGCTTTTAGAGCTCAATCAGAGCCGAGCCATCTGCTTAAGTCTAACCCTGATCTCCTCATGCCAAGCAGACAGCAGAGAACTGACAGAGTCCTGACTTTGGTCATGAGAAATGTTGATTCAGTAAGAGAGAGGGTTTAATAGTCTTGCAATAGAAACTGTACATTCCCTCTGCTCCTCTAAAGCTGCTCCCCCCACCCCACCCCATATCATACAATCTCAGGGGTATTTCAAATATAAGCCTGGTCAGAACAGATTATCAGACCAAGTGAGAAGTTTTTAAAAACAGATTGATATTACTGACTTGGGGTGGAAAACACAAGGTAATTCACGATACGATATGATATGATGTGTGGTCTAGATAACAATAATACTCTGACACTGCGATACTTGACATAATGCAAGACATTAATATAAAGATACGTCATGATTTTTCTAAAGAATGCAAAGTCCCTCTGACAAGGTAAAGTGCAGGATTAATGTATTTATTCACTGCCATTTGGTGTCAGTTCAACATATTATCACGCTTCTCTAAACTTAATTCCACTGCATGCAGACATTATCTCTCTGTCTTATTATTTTTATCCTGCTGTAAGTTTCTTCTGTGGCCAAACAACATCCCTCCATGTAACCCTTTCTTGCGCTATAAGCGCCACCGTGAGGATTCATGAAGTAGTGTCACGGTCGGTGAGTTAATTTGTCAGGGAAATCTATTTATGGTCAAAAAAAACCAAACATGAAACATGAGTGAGAAACATCTGAGATTCGAATCATGCAAAGCCATTGTTTATTTCAGGAGACGTCTGATTTAAACTGTAATCTGAGAAGTAGGAGAGCAAAAGGTCAAAGAGCAGTTTATTCTCCTCAGCAGTTTCACTTCCATTCGTCACATGGTTGTCTTCCCGTGTCATGCAAACACACACACACACTCGCATACTCTACAGATGTACACGTTGCAGTCCCCCAGGTGCTGGCCTCAGTTTCTTTCCAGGAATACAGTCTATAATAATCACTTTGTAATGACAACAATGTTATGTTGTATTCTTGATTACAACAAAATATGTTTGGATGTAATTATATTTAAGACAAAGTCAATTTGCTCTTTTTTTTAATACACTTTCACAAATATGCCTTCTTAGACAGATTCTTTGTCTTTTCTTGCAGCACAAACACAAAGTACAAAAGGATGATGTTTGTTTAGTTTTTTTTTATACGCGAGGGAGGGAAGAGAAAAGCGTCAATGAGGAGGTGAAGACGTGGTCACAGCAGCTCGTTCATGACGTAGATGCTCAAAAAGCTTATCTGTGTGTGTGTGTGTGTGTGTGGAGATTATACTGTGCCGAGATGAGATTTTCTTAGAGATTTATTACAGAGTGAGGAGAGAACAGGCAGTATGGCATCGAGATCAAATCAGAAAGTGCTTGATGGACCATTCATAACGGGGATCCTGTCCCCTTAATCTCTCATTTTATTAGATTATAGTCGAGGACGTTCTAAATCACTGATTGGACTGTTTCGCAGGGGTTTTGCATGACTTGTGAATTTTCATTATATGCATTTGTATTTGAATTTTAGCAACAGAAAGATTTGACCCAACAGAATCACTACTGTCTATTCTTGTTTCCCCCTGTTTTATTTTGTTATTTTTATTTCTCAGCGACATTTACACGTTAATCAAACATACGGCATCTGTCTGGTGATTTATCTCAGGCCATGATGCAGTCAATGTTGGAGATGTTATAACCTAAATCAGCCACATGGGGGCACCAGAGTATGTAGTTGCAAGAGGCTGAATCACAATGTCTGACATGATTAAATGAATGAAGTTAGAAATATCAGTGGGGTTACACCTGATTGATTCTCACCTCTCTGGGACTTTCCACAGGGCTTTGGTAATGTGGGTCTCCACTCCATGAGGTATCTGCACAGGTTTGGGGCCAAGTGTGTGGGTATCGGTGAGATCGATGGATCCATCTACAACCCAGAGGGTATCGACCCCAAACAGCTGGAGGACTACAAACTGGTACGTGCACCGTCGCCCTTCCATCACTTCTCTGTCCTTTATATGATCCTTTGAAGTTGTTCTCCGTTCCCCTCTGCTTTCCCTTCCCAAAAGCACAAGAGGTTTGTTAGCAGAATTGTAAACTTTGATATGATATCGAAAAAAATTATAGTTTTGATAAGAAAGTCTTAGGTACCGGAAAATGGCTAATTTTTCTTTTTAACCATCAACTTGCACACAGTAGTTCTGGTACATAAAAATGCAGAGATCACAAAGTATAACATTTTTTATTTTCATAATAATGGAAGTTTTTTTTAACTACACATTGCTGCAGGGTTGTAAAGAAATACAGTTGTGTTTATTTGTACTTCAGAACATAACCGCTCTAGTAAACTGTGAGAAAATAATCTTTTATTTCTCTAACTCACTGCTTCCTTTTTAGATAACATTCAGAGTCTTTCTCCCTTTTTTGTTTTTCTTTGTTACTTTGAGATCCTATCCAAGTCAGCGGAACAACTCATTTTGTGTGTGTACTTTCTGCAGAACCACGGCACCATCGTGGGCTTCCCAGGAGCCAAACCTTACGACGGGAACATTTTGGAAGCAGACTGCCACATCCTGATCCCTGCAGCTGGAGAGAAGCAGCTCACACGTGTCAACGCCCCCAGGATCAAGGCCAAGGTAAATACTCAATTTGATGTACCCATGGTGCTTTGCTTTAAGTGGTCATTTAAATGCACTAGTTGGGAGAGGGTGGACACACTCACATGAGACGTGTATTTTGTCTCACACAGATCATCGCTGAGGGTGCCAACGGGCCCACCACCCCAGATGCTGACAAGGTGTTCCTGGAGAACAACGTCATGGTTATTCCTGTAAGCAAACACACAATGCACATACACACAGACGCAGAAGTATAGACATCAAAATGTAGTGGGAAAGTGGGAACCTCAGGTGTTGAAAAATTAAGCCAACACAAAGAAGTGCAGTACTTTGAGTTTCCACTTGAGGCAGGCTGCAAAAGCAAATAAATCATCATTATGGTCCGATATTAATATGTTGATTTTTACTAGCTCATTTTTTTATTGTAAAAAAGAAAAACTGTACTGGGATGATTTTTTTTTTTAACTCGTCTGTTTTGATAATATAATATTCATCCAAAGTTAAGTTGAGGTCAGCATTACCAACATGGCGACCACCATCATTGGCCTTCATAGTGTCTCTTCAGAAACCAGTGGGTGACGTCACTGAGACTACGCCCATCAGACAGCCTATGGTCATTTCATACATGTTTCTGCCTATGTTTTATAACAAACCTGTTATGTTGTATGTAAGTTAAATGTTGTTTTTTTTAAGAACTATTTAGGATTTTGCAACATTGCGCTCAAATCTGATGACATTTCATGGCATGCTTGTGAATTTTTGAAGGAATGTCAATGAAACCAAACCGGTCCAGCCCTGATACTGAAGATGAACTGAGCTTTAAATCTAACAATATACACTAGCTGAGGATTTTTTATTTAAGTGCTAAGAAATAGTAAAAACAAGTTAATTTTTTAGTCCTAACATTACTTGTAAAAAAAATCATTCCACAACTGTATTCATTTATAGTTTATTTCACACATTCCAAACATATAGTATAACAAAGCCAAATGAAGTTATCCCATCTTAAACACACAGAGGTTAAAACATTCAGATGATGTCTGTGTTTCTGATGTTTCTGTCTGCAGGACATGTACCTGAACGCTGGTGGTGTGACTGTTTCTTATTTCGAGTGGCTGAAGAATCTCAACCACGTCAGCTATGGGAGACTGACTTTCAAATATGAGAGAGACTCAAACTACCACCTGCTCAGTGAGTACAAGACCACTCTTTAACCTCCTCCATACTGCTGCAGACTTCTGGAGTCCAAAGACAATCAGAACCTTCAATTCAAGCGTCTTTGAGTTTCTAGAAAAGCGCTATATAAAACCAATTTATTGTTGTTATTATTATTATTATTATTATTATTATTATTGTTATATTGATTCATTTCCTTTTTAATGTTTATCACTTCACACACACACACACACACACACACAATTGGATATTACCAGAACCAGGCATTTAAAAAAAACGATCTATCAGATGTGAAAAAAAATTCAAATCAGAAAACAAACCCAGTTAACCCTGCTAAAAAAAGAGCAAATATTCTATAATAGTCCGGTATCTAGACACAATTTTGTTCATTTTTCTCCCTCAAATTGTTACTAGCTCTTTATTCCTCAACCTCAGTTGGGCTGGGCTGGTCTTGGGTTGTTTTGTCCTCGCCCTCAGTCTCATCAGCACCTGTGGTGGTCACATCGCCCTCAGTCCCATCAGCACCTCCACCATCATTTAAATTCACTCTCATGACTTCAAATCTTTCCACAAAGTCTCTCATTAGTTTTTTGCCGTACACGACAACACGTCCAGTGTCATACACACATATGGTGCCCTTTCTTGACTTGAGTTTGATCCATTTATGTTCAGTTACCTCTAGATCAGTGTATTCTTCCGTGATTGTATTCAGCCATGCATTTTTATTTGAATTGTTAAAGATCAGGTTTGTTCTTGTATCCTGACGCGTTGCATCATAGTAGAGCCTCTCTGGATGAGCTTCCAGTACCTTCTCCTTGAACACTTTTCTTTTTTTTTTGGTCTTTAACTCTGCAGGGTATTCAAAAGGAAGAGCCATCTGTGCCAAAACAATAAAACATATTGTTGTAAATGAACATGCTGCTGATAAACTCATTGTAAAGTCAGACTTGCTGTGATGTTTTACCTCGTACTTTTCTTCTTTTTTGATGCTCTTGGTTATTCTGCTTGGTGGTGGATACTGTGGTTCTTGCAGCTGCTTCCTGAAGAACAAGATAAAACTTTGGATCAGGAACTTAATCAGATGTGGGCATGAAAATCTCCACTTTCAGTTTGACCCTTTAGTTCTTGTTTTTTAATTCCTCTATATGTGCCATATTGATTCAACTTTTAACATCAACTGTTAGAAGTTCATGGAAAATAATTTGAAGGACAATAAAGAGAAGTTTTCTTACTGAAACTGTGTAGGGTCAGGCAGCCTCTGTGAGGGAAGATAATCTGTTGGTTGATGCCACTGTTGGTTGATGCCACTGTTGGGTGGGGGTTATTTCTGTATTAAATGGTCAATGATGAAATCGTGAAACAGACTGTGGATCATCTTAAATTTATTCAGCCATGATCAGACAACATAACAACAGAATACACATGGCTGATAAATCGCTGACCATTGCTGACCCATGCTGATCTTACAATCGCTGGCAATGTATTCATCTACACAGTGTTGCTTATATTCTGCTAGAAGGTACAGCCTACAAATTCCTTTCCATCTGGTTAGACTTCCAATAGGCTAGAAAGAAGACTTTAGCTTGACTCGTAAATGTTCAACATGTTCCTTTTCAGCTCACCACATACACTTGACTCCAATCCAAATATTACTATGCTCTTGCTCTATTGCTTGCTGCTATGAGGTCTCTTACAAGACCTAAAAGAAGAATTACTCTTAGATGGTTGACACAATTCAAAGATATATCCAAAAAAATTTCAAGATAAATAAATTCATGAAAATGCGGACTAACAGCTCCCCCGTTTATTTATTTAATCTGATCTTTTATTTATTTACAGGGAGAAGAGTTTGAAACATAATTTTAGTTTCTCTTTGAGGTGTTCACCAATCACCTTCTTTAAGTATATGGCCTCTGAGTTTCACCTTTAAGACATTAAGATCATTTAACACTGTCCTAAAAACATCAAAATGTTTCAAGAGTGGTTAGAAAATATAGGCAAAGATCATAGGTCACACACTTACCAAAAACTTAACAGAAAAGGCAGGAAACCTTTTATTGTTATATTGGGAAACTCTGATCATGTTTTGTTTCAGAGAATGAAATCTTAAGTTATTCTCAGTGGTGAATTTACAGAACATTTGAAAACCAAAACTGTTAAATTAATCAAAACTAATCTAAAACATTCTGTCAAACCAAAAACAAATACCTTATATCACATCCCACACTTTTTTATTTCAAATGTTTTTTATTATTTTTTATTTTTGCTAATTTTTTATAATAATAGATAATCTTTAGCAGATCTGCATTTTAGAAAAATAATCAATAAAATGGAAGCAATGACTTCAGGGTACTTCAAAATAACAAAGTCTCTGCTAACTAGAAATGAAAGAAATCTTATCTGATGTTTAAAATTAACACAATTCTAACCTTCCTGTCTCCCCAAAAAAACAGAAGAGAAAATGTTTGATTCAATCAAAAAAATAGAGAAATCTTTAAGCTTCCATGGAAAGATGTGGTAATTCTTATACTGTGTAGGATCAGGTTAAATTAGTTACTGAATTGGTAGATCTTAGAATCAGTACAGAAACAAAAAGAAAACGCATCATTAAAAAAAAACTATCATCATGATGGTCAAGAAAAATTCAGGATAATCCCAAAAATGCCCAAAAGTTTTCTTACCGAGTCTGTGTAGGGTCAGGCAGCGTCTGTGATGGAAGATAATCTGATCTGTGGTTGATGCCACTATTTATTGATGCCCCTGTTGTGTTGATGCCACTATTGGTTGACGCTGCTGTTGGTTGACTCCCCAACAGACGTGGCAGAAAGTTTTCAGGAGAAATGAAACTGAAACATATGCAATATATGAAACACACACACACACACACACACACACACACACACACACACACACACACACACACACACACACACACACACACACACACACACACACACACACACACATATACAGTGATATACAGTAAAGCGATGTCACCCTTTTTCTGGAGTTGAATCATATAAACAGTCTTTCACATTTAATACCAGAAAACATTCATCTCACTTCAGTAGATCTTCAAAGCACTACATTACATTTGAGTTTGGTCGTTGCTGGCATTTTGGTGTACAGTAAAGAGGTCTCTGGTGTCTCTTCAATATCTCTCTTTCCTGTTTTTTTTTCTTCTAGTGTCCGTGCAGGAAAGTTTAGAGAGGAAGTTTGGCAAGCAGGGAGGACCCATCCCCGTCGTTCCTACTGCTGATTTCCAGGCCAGAGTTGCTGTGAGTAGCATCTGCTGACACACACACACTCACACACAAACATGGAAATACACATTCTGTTCTACTGAGACTTTGAGTTATTGGTCCACACTGGTTTGCGATACCTGGACTGAGATAGCCTAGCATGTAAAGTTTTAAGCCTTCATGTCTGTTACATGACATCAAAACAGCAAGGGAAGCTATAGAGCAATAAACAGTGTTACAACGCCTTTCTGTGTCTAAGTTTTTATTGCTTTAAGCTCAGCAGGTGGTGGCTGGCCAACGATGCTATTCCATTAGACTCCCTAGTACTATTTTAGAGATGTATTTCTTGGGGCTTTTCAGTGCTTTATTTTAGAAATAGGACAGTGAAGTCAGAAACCAGGGAGAGAGAGGGAGTAGGGAACAACAGGAAAGGAACTATTTTACAAAAACATGGTAAAAGCTCACTATTCAATCATGATTGTAACTGTTTTTAATGGTATATTTTCTGCTGGAGAAATGATAAAACATCTGAGCAGCACTTTGCATATGTAATGTTTGGATTGATTGTGTGATATCCATTCATCGTCTGTTTCAGGGTGCCTCTGAGAAGGACATCGTTCACTCTGGGTTGGCCTACACCATGGAGAGATCTGCTCGGGTAAGTGATTGCAGGAGACATAATAAAGGTCATAATCATGCATTTAAAGCAAACTGTGATATATTGTTCCATAAATAAACCGTTTGCTCTTTTTTATGCATATAAAGAACTAAAAAAAAAAGGGAACTATTATCCATGCTCATACTAAATCCTACCAAATCCATGTCAGCCTTAGATTCCTTCAAAAAATCTAATGTAGTAGAATCTGCTGTCAGGGGATGTTATCAACTCATATATGCCATCTCAGAGAAGTCAGTATTGGCATATGTTTTATTTATATGCAGTTGTATATTAGTATTATTTTTAAAGAAGATTTAAAGTGGAAAGCAATGGTTGGTTGTTTCAGAAAAGGTTTTCATTGTATAGCATCGTTAACATTTCTCTCAGCACTGTGTACAGCACATGGAGCAGGCTGTGGTCCACGTAAGAGTTAAAAAGCCAACTCCTGAGTACCATTGCGTTTTCAAGATAGTAAGAAATGATGCACAATTTGCACAAAAAGGTCTGTTTTCATTCCAGCTCACTACATCAGCCAGTTATTGATTTTAGTTTCACCTTTTAAAATTGGTATGAATTGAAAAATGGCTCGACTTGTTAATCTTTAGTTGGATCTATGGTGACCATCTGATTGGTTGGATCTGTTGTTAGCCAACATGTATAAGTGTGTTTTGTTTTTCTACCTTTTCCAGCAAATTATGCGCACTGCAGCCAAGTACAATCTGGGTCTGGACCTTCGGACAGCTGCTTACGTCAACGCCATCGAGAAGGTCTTCAAAGTCTACAACGAGGCCGGGCTTACCTTCACATAAATGGCCAATCTTGTCCTCTCCCTCACTTCCACCCTCCTGCCTTTGATCCCTCCTGCCCCCCGACCTTTTAAACAGCCTTCAGAACATATCACTGTTTACCACTGCTCTTTGGCTCTTTTAAACACACACACACACACACACACACACACACACATACAGCGAAACATAGGCTTGCCTTGTACTTATCCTGTGATCTTTGCTCTGCCATGAGTAAATGTTGCCCTCTTGTTTTTGTTGCCTGGTTATATATTGAGATGAAAGCAGAAAGAGAGTAACATCTTGCCAGAACGAAAGACCCTGTTCATCCCTCATGTAAACGTTCATGATATTGTCGTGTGGCAGCCATGTTCAAAGCGCCATTATTGTGATCGCTGAATGCATGTGTGACCCTTATGTTGCGGTTATTCAGTAAACAGCACTACAGATGCCTTATTTGAGCAAGAGGTGTGCTCTTAAATAGAAATAGCCTCTTGAATTTAACTTTAATTTAAAGGGATTTAGATGTGAATAACAGAGAATAGTAATTTTATGCCCCCTCAGTTTCAACTTGAGCTTCAGGTGTTAAAGGGTAGTTAAGTCCCCAAGGTTTAGGATCCCCACAAGGATTATCTTCAGTCATAGTTTGTGTATTTACCTGCAGAGATTACCCCCGTCACCTCTTTTCTTCCCACCTTTCCCGTTGCTTTGACTTGAATATTAAAAGCAGCTTCTCCCCGACTCCTCCGCTGGCCAAGAAAGGGGAGCAGGGAGGAAGCTTGGTGTCACTGTGACCTCCCGTCCCGTTTGCAATTTTGCTCAGTTTTAATCGTCCAATTCCTCAACATTCAAAGTGTTTATGGAGGAAATTTTTATTTTTATTTTATTCTTTTTTTTGGAAAACCAATAAAATACTCTGAAAAAGAGGCAAAAGTGTGTCCCTTCATCTTCATTACACGATAGATAACTCTGAAAATACTGGAAACTGAAATGGAAAAACAACGAAAGGCATGATAGAAGGAAGCTTTCAGTAGAGAGAAGATCCTCTAACATCCCTACTGTCTTCATATTTATTTTCTCCGTTCACATACATATTTGGGAATCCATAATTAGTGTAGTCGCTGTTGGAATTTACTTGTAAAATTCCTCTTAGTCACTTAAGAGATACTTCACTTTAACAGATATCACTTGAATAAGTGATTTGCAAAAGATCTGTAACTAAGAGTGGACTTTCATCTGGATAAAGACCGCCTTCAAAAATAAAACCTTAATGGTAATTGGATTTAAGCATTTTTTTTGTTGGCAAAGCAAGTATGAATTGGAATCACAGTTTGCTACTGTGTCTTCGTCTGATCCCTGTTAACTTGAGGGGTCCTGTATTAAAAATCCAGCCAAGGGCACCAGTCGCCTAGTGGTTAGTGTACACTGCACTCCCCATGAACAAAGACTGTAGTCCTCCAAAATAAACATACAAAAAAAAAAACTAGCTGTAATAAATATTTCTGATTATATTTTTAATGTATCACAGATTAAAAGGCACAAACCAGCAAACTGTCTTAAGTCACCCCATGTGTTAAATATAAAGAAAGGAAAATACTGCATATATTATTTATACACAGATAACGTGTGCTGTACTGGATGGATACCTAAAGGAATAATATAACATGTTACACACATTTGCTTTTTTGCTGAGTCATTGTATGAGAAGGTGTTTTCTGTTTATTAAACTCAAGCTCGGTGGTGTTTATCTTAGCTTTGGATAAAGACTGGATGATGCTGTGCTAATAAATATTGAATTACTTTAAAAGTACAAAACAATAAATGTTTACAATAGTTGCTTAGTGACGATCTGGAGTCTCATTGTTATCACCAGGCAGATTAACATTTAACAGATATCACTTGAATAAGTGATTTGCAAAGATCTGTAACTAAGAGTAGACTTTCATCTGGATAAAGACCGCCTTCAAAAATAAAATAGTTAATAGTTAATAGTTAATAATTTACAATAGTTGCTTAGTGACGATCTGGAGTCTCATTGTTATCACCAGGCAGTTCAGCAGAAATGCTACATGGCTGGATATACCGGTACTTGTGAACTTGTGTCATTTCCATATGTAGGCCTGTGTGCATATTGGTATTACAAAATATGGGACTATAGAAGTTTGTTTGCTTCTTTTGCTTTGGATTGAGCTGTGCTAGTTATTTTCTTTTTTTAATTTGTTGCTTCTTTTAGTCTTTATGCTATATGCTAGGCTAGGCCAACCGTGACCCAGCTCTATCTGCACAGCACACACAGACTTGAAATGGCTTTTCAGTATTTTCTGTCTTACTCTTGGTACGAAACCAAAGAGGAAAAGTCATCAAGGGCTTATAGTTCACTTTAACACTATAGCAGGTAAATCTGACACAGTTTCACATCTTGTTCAAAACTCTTGACACAGGTGCTGGATTTCAACAAAATCTTTTATTTCACTGGTACTGTTTATAAAATCAGCAAATCTGCTTTGATGCCAACTTAAACATGGTGTGCGATTTGTCTTTGTGTGGGATTTTGTGATTTGGTGTAGAAGTGTGTGTTTAAGTTTAAGTGTGGTGTCGTGTAGAGTCTGTGTGTGTGTGTGAATGTCAGATTGCTTGATAAGGCAACATGCAGTCATCAGTTTCCATTGGCCTCAAAGTAAAAACACACAAACCTGATCCAGACACAAACAAACACACACACACACACACACACACACACACACTTTGCTGGCTTAACAGGTTCTATGTTACCACGCACATATATATATAACACACACATAAAGTGCTTACAGACACACACACTGATGCCGGGCAGACAAGCAGTGAGAGATGCGACAGGAGAAGGAAGTCCTCTGATTGGCTGACACAGTTGATAGGTGGGAGCTTCAGAACGGCGAGGCTTCAGACTAAGTAAAGTGAATTCAACTACCCTTAAAAAAACAACTACATATCCCAGAATTCAAGCTGGACACAGAACTACATATAAAGCTGATATATGCTGAAACCTAAACCTTCATTCTGCTCTCTAAGCGGACTGAATTGAGGTTTTTCATCACAGTAATCTAAACAACCTGCTCGTTTCTCTCGGTGGCATGCACACAAAGACTAAAAAGCAACAACACAATAACAAGAGGTATCTGTATCAGCTGCAAGCGTCTCATCCTTGATTTAAGCTTTTGAAACCTAGTTTTCCCTTTAAGTTCCATGCAAATAGCTTTGAATAAAAAAAAGACGACGTATTTCATCTTGTCAAACATAAACATATGCCATATGAGACCGTTTTAATTCCTCATTAACCCTTGACATTCCTGTATTCAAATACAGGATTTACTGTTCCTCATTTTAAAGTAATTTGAAGTATTTAACGTATATAACGTCAGAGATCCAGCATGATTTTCTTTGTATTATTTCAATTCTATATTTGATTTCGAAATACAGTTTTATTATTTGTAACAGAGGTTTACATGTTTTCCCTCAAGACAGCATGGGACATTTTTTTAATGCTCTCTACGCTAGGTGGGGGAAGACTTTCCATGAGCCAATCAGAATTTAGGAAACAATATCTTGTTGTTTGCAGGGGGGGGAGCTCCTGTCAATGAAATCTAACCAAAGCAATATTCATTGACTGTTTAACCCGATAATGCAAAGCTCACTTGTTCCGTTTACTCACTCTAAAAATATTGACTGTTACAGAGGCATTCTTTAAAAGTACAAGACTGCATAACACCACATGGAACAACTGCTCTTACCTTCTCGTGCATCACTAAACACAAACCATATTGTTGCTCAAACGGCTGAGAAAGATGAGCGCAGTGTATTGCTTCCTGGTTAATGACACTGTTATAACCCTGTTTCTAATAAATGCCGACGCCAAACACACACTAAGCTACACAAAGCTACACAAAACAGCCGCTACTCTATTGTTACAACACGAGACGAGTCATTCCACACACATGTGCATGCAGGCTATTGTAGCTTACTAACTACTGCACACACACAACAGAATGAGACCTGTCTTTAACGCCTCTGGAGATTTAGTTTATACGTCATCAGCTACACATGCACACACACCCACACACACACATACACACACACATACACTCAAATATATATATATATATAAGCTATCATGGAGAAAAGGCATAAAAAGAGAAGATTGCACACACCCTCACACACCCTGCCTCAGTCACACAGTGAGTCATTGTTGTGGTTGCCCAGTGTGTGCGTCTGTGCTGGCTTCAACTGTATGTACTGTATGTGTGGAATGAAGGTGTATCACTTTTTTGTGTGTGTGTGTGTGTGTTTGTGCGTGCACTGTGTGTTTGCGTGGGAGGAGTCCCTAAAGGTTGTTAGGCAAGTGGGGGGTGGGGGCGGTAACAACACAAGGACCACACTAACACACGGGTGAGGCAAGGGTGAGACAGGCAGTGAAAGAAAACAGCTACAGGCTGAAGAAAGGGGAGAGGATAGGTGATGGGAGGGAGCATCACGAAGGGTGAGGCAGAGTAGGTGCAGGTAGGAAGGCGGGGCTCAGGTGCGGCATCTGGAAGAGTCTGTTTGAGTTGATTTTGTTTCTGTAAAGTCACAAAAAAATATGTCGGACATCTGGAGTCTGGTACAGCGAGGCGAGGGGAGCGAGGGGCCGTCGGAGAGAACGGTAAGGGAGGTCCTGGAGATGACTAATAACCCTGTGTAGAAGGAAGAAAAAAACTTGATTAAAGTAGAATGACTTCTAAGGCCTTTAAGTGTTAAAATCATTTCCAACTTACTGGCAACATTGTGCAGGCAGCATGCAGGTAATGCCCTCTTTCTGTTTAAACCCAGAACAACCCTTGACCTATGAGCCCACAATGCTCTTTCCAATAGGCACCTCATATACAGGCTCCTCCTATCAGGGAAACACAGATCAGACACAAACAACAATACGTAAGACCAACAGCAGCACGTACCGACAAAACAAGACAGAAGCAAAGCATACAAAAAGCACAGTCAAAGTAAAGAATAAACACAGAAGACACAGAAAATCTGTTACGGAGCGATGAAGGGCATGACACAAACATTAGCCCAGATGACAGGCCATCTAACAGCAACAGATGATTATCAGGGGAGTTCATTCAAAGAGGAAAATATACCAGAAAATATAGCAGGCTTCATTTAAGAGTTTAAATCATGGACTGTATGCAATCTACAATATCCAGGATTGAAATGAATAACTGATTATCTAATTATAATTTTATATATTAAAACACCATAAAGTGCAAATAAGTAACAACAGCAGACATTACAAATACAGTGATGTGAATCAAGATTGTTTACCAACTGTACGAACTGGTAATAACAGTTAAACCTAAAAGACATCACTTTAAGCTCTAGGAAATTACTCTATTTCATTCATTCATTCATTACTCTATTTCATTCATCTACCTGCCTAGGGACAACAGATGGAAACTAGCACTTCTGCTATAATCTGGCATTTTTACATCTGTAATTGTTACAGCTGTTCATTAATATGCACTGTCTCTAACAAATAAATAATTAAATGAATAAAATGAATTTAAAGACCAAATAAATGGTTCCAAATAAACAAGAGCTGGCAAAGAAGAGCAGAAGGTGTGTTCATTTAAATGTTACACAAACTGTTTGATGTGGCAAGAGCTTGATCTAGTGGTCTAGTGGTTGACCTTCCACATTTTTTATTTCTTTTTTTTTATTTAAAAATTTCAGGCTCAACTTAAATAACTTTTACTGATTCTGCCAACTGTTGTGTTTTAAGGAAAAATTTTTAGCCATAAAAAATGACTATCATGGTTGTCTTTTGGTCTCCCTGTGGGAAGCTTAACTTAGCCCTTAACCCTTAGCCCTTCATCACTGTTGCCGTGGTAACTGACCTGGTTGACCATTCCGGTCGACGCGCCGACGTGTGCTGTACTGGATGGATACCTAAAGGAATAATATAACATGTTACACACATTTGCTTTTTTGCTGAGTCATTGTATGAGAAGGTGTTTTCTGTTGATTAAACTCAAGCTCGGTGGTGTTTAGCTTAGCTTTGGATAAAGACTGGATGATGCTGTGCTAATAAATATTGAATAACTTTAAAAGTACAAAACAATAAATGTTTACAATAGTTGCTTAGTGACGATCTGGAGTCTCATTGTTATCACCAGGCAGATTAACATTTAACAGATATCACTTGAATAAGTGATTTGCAAAGATCTGTAACTAAGAGTAGACTTTCATCTGGATAAAGACCGCCTTCAAAAATAAAATAGTTAATAGTTAATAGTTAATAATTTACAATAGTTGCTTAGTGACGATCTGGAGTCTCATTGTTATCACCAGGCAGTTCAGCAGAAATGCTACATGGCTGGATATACCGGTACTTGTGAACTTGTGTCGTTTCCATATGTAGGCCTGTGTGCATATTGGTATTACAAAATATGGGACTATAGAAGTTTGTTTGCTTCTTTTGCTTTGGATTGAGCTGTGCTAGTTATTTTCTTTTTTTAATTTGTTGCTTCTTTTAGTCTTTATGCTATATGCTAGGCTAGGCCAACCGTGACCCAGCTCTATCTGCACAGCACACACAGACTTGAAATGGCTTTTCAGTATTTTCTGTCTTACTCTTGGTATGAAACCAAAGAGGAAAAGTCATCAAGGGCTTATAGTTCACTTTAACACTATAGCAGGTAAATCTGACAGTTTCACATCTTGTTCAAAAATCTTGACACAGGTGCTGGATTTCAACAAAATCTTTTATTTCACTGGTACTGTTTATAAAATCAGCAAATCTGCTTTGATGCCAACTTAAACATGGTGTGCGATTTGTCTTTGTGTGGGATTTTGTGATTTGGTGTAGAAGTGTGTAGTAAGTAGTAAGTTCCATGCAAGTAGCTTTGAATAAAAAAAAGACGACGTATTTCATCTTGTCAAACATAAACATATGCCATATGAGACCGTTTTAATTCCTCATTAACCCTTGACATTCCTGTATTCAAATACATGATTTACTGTTCCTCATTTTAAAGTCATTTGAAGTATTTAACGTATATAACGTCAGAGATCCAGCATGATTTTCTTTGTATTATTTCAATTCTATATTTGATTTCGAAATACAGTTTTATTATTTGTAACAGAGGTTTACATGTTTTCCCTCAAGACAGCACAGGACATTTTTTTAATGCTCTCTACGCTAGGTGGGGGAAGACTTTCCATGAGCCAATCAGAATTTAGGAAACAATATCTTGTTGTTTGCAGGGGGGGGGGAGCTCCTGTCAATGAGCAACTCTTATCATTGGAGATTCAATCACCAGGAATGTCCGCTTCTTTAATGCCACCACACACTGTCTTCCCGGCGCCACTGTCCCCGTAGTCTTAGACAAACTCCTCAGTCTTCTGCCTTCACTCCCACTCTCAATTAAGAGAGTCGTTGTACACATGGGCACAAACGACTCTTCCCGGCGGCAATCTGAGTGCACCAAAAAGGATTTTAATCTCCTTTTTAACATTTTAAAGAACTGTGGAAAATCAGTTTTTATCTCTGGATCCATTCCAACCTTTGATCGTGGTCCTGAGCGTTTTAGCCGTATCCTCTCCCTGCACACCTGGCTCCAGCACGCTTGCAAATCACATAACCTAGATTTTATTGACAATTTTAACCTGTTCTGGAACCATGCTACACTTTTTAAAAGCGACGGGATTCATCCAAATCCGTTGGGCAGTCAAATGTTGTCCACTAATATCCAGCACGCTGTCCAGTCCTCAACACCTGTATGACATCCATCTGAGCAGAACACCCACTTCCAATCCCCTCTCACCTGTTTCACCTCAGAACAATCTACTCACAGCAAGCCCCTCCCCTACTCCTCACACCTGGTGTCACTCTTTTTCTCCTTCTTCTCTGTCCTCCAATAACTGTCATACACTCTCTACTGTCACAGAGTCATTGTATGAGAAGGTGTTTTCTGTTGATTAAACTCAAGCTCGGTGGTGTTTAGCTTAGCTTTGGATAAAGACTGGATGATGCTGTGCTAATAAATATTGAATAACTTTAAAAGTACAAAACAATAAATGTTTACAATAGTTGCTTAGTGACAATCTGGAGTCTCATTGTTATCACCAGGCAGTTCAGCAGAAATGTTACATGGCTGGATATACCGGTACTTGTGAACTTGTGTCGTTTCCGTATGTAGGCCTGTGTGCATATTGGTATTACAAAATATGGGACTATAGAAGTTTGTTTGCTTCTTTTGCTTTGGATTGAGCTGTGCTAGTTATTTTCTTTTTTTAATTTGTTGCTTCTTTTAGTCTTTATGCTATATGCTAGGCTAGGCCAACCGTGACCCAGCTCTATCTGCACAGCACACACAGACTTGAAATGGCTTTTCAGTATTTTCTGTCTTACTCTTGGTACGAAACCAAAGAGGAAAAGTCATCAAGGGCTTATAGTTCACTTTAACACTATAGCAGGTAAATCTGACACAGTTTCACATCTTGTTCAAAAATCTTGACACAGGTGCTGGATTTCAACAAAATCTTTTATTTCACTGGTACTGTTTATAAAATCAGCAAATCTGCTTTGATGCCAACTTAAACATGGTGTGCGATTTGTCTTTGTGTGGGATTTTGTGATTTGGTGTAGAAGTGTGTGTTTAAGTTTAAGTGTGGTGTCGTGTAGAGTCTGTGTGTGTGTGTGAATGTCAGATTGCTTGATAAGGCAACATGCAGTCATCAGTTTCCATTGGCCTCAAAGTAAAAACACACAAACCTGATCCAGACACAAACAAACACACACACACACACACACACTTTGCTGGCTTAACAGGTTCTATGTTACCACGCACATATATATATAACACACACATAAAGTGCTTACAGACACACACACTGATGCCGGGCAGACAAGCAGTGAGAGATGCGACAGGAGAAGGAAGTCCTCTGATTGGCTGACACAGTTGATAGGTGGGAGCTTCAGAACGGCGAGGCTTCAGACTAAGTAAAGTGAATTCAACTACCCTTAAAAAAACAACTACATATCCCAGAATTCAAGCTGGACACAGAACTACATATAAAGCTGATATATGCTGAAACCTAAACCTTCATTCTGCTCTCTAAGCGGACTGAATTGAGGTTTTCATCACAGTAATCTAAACAACCTGCTCGTTTCTCTCGGTGGCATGCACACAAAGACTAAAAAGCAACAACACAATAACAAGAGGTATCTGTATCAGCTGCAAGCGTCTCATCCTTGATTTAAGCTTTTGAAACCTAGTTTTCCCTTTAAGTTCCATGCAAATAGCTTTGAATAAAAAAAAGACGACGTATTTCATCTTGTCAAACATAAACATATGCCATATGAGACCGTTTTAATTCCTCATTAACCCTTGACATTCCTGTATTCAAATACAGGATTTACTGTTCCTCATTTTAAAAGTAATTTGAAGTATTTAACGTATATAACGTCAGAGATCCAGCATGATTTTCTTTGTATTATTTCAATTCTATATTTGATTTCGAAATACAGTTTTATTATTTGTAACAGAGGTTTACATGTTTTCCCTCAAGACAGCATGGGACATTTTTTTAATGCTCTCTACGCTAGGTGGGGGAAGACTTTCCATGAGCCAATCAGAATTTAGGAAACAATATCTTGTTGTTTGCAGGGGGGGGGAGCTCCTGTCAATGAAATCTAACCAAAGCAATATTCATTGACTGTTTAACCCGATAATGCAAAGCTCACTTGTTCCGTTTACTCACTCTAAAAATATTGACTGTTACAGAGGCATTCTTTAAAAGTACAAGACTGCATAACACCACATGGAACAACTGCTCTTACCTTCTCGTGCATCACTAAACACAAACCATATTGTTGCTCAAACGGCTGAGAAAGATGAGCGCAGTGTATTGCTTCCTGGTTAATGACACTGTTATAACCCTGTTTCTAATAAATGCCGACGCCAAACACACACTAAGCTACACAAAGCTACACAAAACAGCCGCTACTCTATTGTTACAACACGAGACGAGTCATTCCACACACATGTGCATGCAGGCTATTGTAGCTTACTAACTACTGCACACACACAACAGAATGAGACCTGTCTTTAACGCCTCTGGAGATTTAGTTTATACGTCATCAGCTACACATGCAAACACACGCACACACACGCACACACACTCACATACACACACACACGCACACACACACACACACACACATACACTCAAATATATATATATATATATATATATAAGCTATCATGGAGAAAAGGCATAAAAAGAGAAGATTGCACACACCCTCACACACCCTGCCTCAGTCACACAGTGAGTCATTGTTGTGGTTGCCCAGTGTGTGTGTCTGTGCTGGCTTCAACTGTATGTACTGTATGTGTGTGTTTAATGTATGTGTGGAATGAAGGTGTATCACTTTTTTGTGTGTGTGTGTGTGTGTGTTTGTGCGTGCACTGTGTGTTTGCGTGGGAGGAGTCCCTAAAGGTTGTTAGGCAAGTGGGGGGTGGGGGCGGTAACAACACAAGGACCACACTAACACACGGGTGAGGCAAGGGTGAGACAGGCAGTGAAAGAAAACAGAGCTACAGGCTGCAGAAAGGGGAGAGGATAGGTGATGGGAGGGAGCATCACGAAGGGTGAGGCAGAGTAGGTGCAGGTAGGAAGGCGGGGCTCAGGTGCGGCATCTGGAAGAGTCTGTTTGAGTTGATTTTGGTTCTGTAAAGTCACAAAAAAATATGTCGGACATCTGGAGTCTGGTACAGCGAGGCGAGGGGAGCGAGGGGCCGTCGGAGAGAACGGTAAGGGAGGTCCTGGAGATGACTAATAACCCTGTGTAGAAGGAAGAAAAAAACTTGATTAAAGTAGAATGACTTCTAAGGCCTTTAAGTGTTAAAATCGTTTCCAACTTTCAAAAAAAAAAACATTGACATAATCGTTTCACTTAACCAAAAGTTTCACAAAATAATTTGATTTGACTGAGGTGCTGCGGCTCTGATTTAACCTCAGCAGCACTCAAATGTGTTTCCTTACCTCTCCTCCCTCCCCACCCTGCTCCATCCCTCCATATTCTCCCTGCAGGAAGAACAAAATAAGAGAGAAAATGAATCCGACATTAAAGTGAGGTGGAGTTTTCTGAGAGGATGAAAGGATGGGGTAATAGCAGGGCAGAGGGCCTCAAGCACCAATGGCCATCTAGCGTTCGTTTTCCTCCGTCTCTGACATAATAAAGCAGTTAAGCCTACAAAGAACATGCTGTCCGGATGACTCCACTCTTATTATCATGCTTAAACTATTCCCTGCAGGATCAGTTAGAAGTTTAGAGATGTACAGCTTGTGAGAAGGAAATAGTAAAAACTTTAACTGCCTGTTTGAAGGTTCTCTGGACTCGTTCAGGCTGAGCGATGCATGACTCTACATCTATGCATGCCATCAATATACTCAAATTGCTTATCTGGCGTGCTGGAGATGTGGCTCTAAAGCTACAGAGGGGCTGCATGGTTAGAAATGTAGAGTTTTAGTATCACTATTGCTTAAATCAGTAAACGTCAGAGAGGTTAGAGGAAAAGGTTGGCTATATATATTCATAGTAGGATACTTAAAAATTGCTAACAAAGACGTAGCTTTAGGTTCGCAATTTTTTTATTTAATCAACACAGCTTCCATTTTTTCCTCCTTCTCTTGATGCTTACTACGTTGGTTAAGCTAATTAGCTAATTTACACTTTGTCACCAGTATGTTAGTTACACCTGTACTGTATATAATGTAATCCAACATTCCTGTAATAAGTCCAACCATAAGCATGACTGTACTGCAGGACTATTGCAGGTTCATTGGATCAGGTTGTACAGGTTTGTTTAATTTACTGGCAACATTGTGCAGGCAGCATGCAGGTAATGCCCTCTTTCTGTTTAAACCCAGAACAACCCTTGACCTATGAGCCCACAATGCTCTTTCCAATAGGCACCTCATATACAGGCTCCTCCTATCAGGGAAACACAGATCAGACACAAACAACAATACGTAAGACCAACAGCAGCACGTACCGACAAAACAAGACAGAAGCAAAGCGTACAAAAAGCACAGTCAAAGTAAAGAATAAACACAGAAGACACAGAAAATCTGTTACAGAGCGATGAAGGGCATGACACAAACATTAGCCCAGATGACAGGCCATCTAACAGCAACAGATGATTATCAGGGGAGTTCATTCAAAGAGGAAAATATACCAGAAAATATAGCAGGCTTCATTTAAGAGTTTAAATCATGGACTGTATGCAATCTACAATATCCAGGATTGAAATGAATAACTGATTATCTAATTATAATTTTATATATTAAAACACCATAAAGTGCAAATAAGTAACAACAGCAGACATTATAAATACAGTGATGTGAATCAAGATTGTTTACCAACTGTACGAACTGGTAATAACAGTTAAACCTAAAAGACATCACTTTAAGCTCTAGGAAATTACTCTATTTCATTCATTCATTCATTACTCTATTTCATTCATCTACCTGCCTAGGGACAACAGATGGAAACTAGCACTTCTGCTATAATCTGGCATTTTTTCATCTGTAATTGTTACAGCTGTTCATTAATATGCACTGTCTCTAACAAATAAATAATTAAATGAATAAAATGAATTTAAAGACCAAATAAATGGTTCCAAATAAACAAGAGCTGGCAAAGAAGAGCAGAAGGTGTGTTCATTTAAATGTTACACAAACTGTTTGATGTGGCAAATATGGGGAAAGAGCTCGATCTAGTGGTTGACCTTCCACATTTTTTATTTATTTTTTTTAATTTAAAAATTTCAGGCTCAACTTAAATAACTTTTACTGATTCTGCCAACTGTTGTGTTTTAAGGACAATTTTTTAGCCATAAAAAATGACTATCATGGTTGTCTTTTGGTCTCCCTGTGGGAAGCTTAACTTAGCCCTTAACCCTTAGCCCTTCATCACTGTTGCCGTGGTAACTGACCTGGTTGACCATTCCGGTCGACGCGCCGACATTCTCGAGCCCCTCTCCGGATGCTTGTGAAACTTCGTTGGCTGCACCCACCGCCGTGTCTCCGACGATGTTGGCCTGGTCCACGCCGGTCCTGTTGGCGACTGACGTGTAGAGTGAAGGACGGTTAGTGGCACTTTTACACACTCAAAAAAAACCCCACACACACATGTTGTCCTAATTGACAGATACGTTTGTACGACGTCATGTCCTCTTTGCGGATTTTATTTACTATGAATGTTCCAGAAGCAGTCCTTGACCAGTAGGTAGAAGCACTACTAAATTTAGACAACTTTAATTCCATATTTTTGCTATTCATTGTCTGTTTTTAGTTAAAGAGAAGCAATACAACCATTTTTGTGAGATAAGCTTCATTTAAACTACTTACAACCTGGAACACAACAGTTTTACTTCATAACAGCATTTGAGCTTCCCACACTAAACATGACCTCAGAGAGGAAAATACCCTCTGTGTGAATTTGATCAATTAAACCTAAACCACAACAATGTTTCTGTAGCCAGTTGTTTCATATATCCTCAAGGATTTAACTAAATGTTTTATGTCTTTTGCTTTTTTTTCTTCAGAGAATCAACACATGCAAACTTTTCTTTTTTTTAAATGTACACGTAAGAAAATGTATGCTCATTGATAAATCTCACATTTTGTCATTTGGAAGTACGTTTTCTTGATTAGTGTGGTGCCTCTTTTTTTGCAATTAGCCACAGTGTGCTTGCTCCCTGAGGCCCATGTGTTGAAATAATAATAATTTATACTTTATTAATCCTGTGAGGGGAAATTCATTTTTTACATGCTACACAAACATAGGCTGAAATACAAACACATGCACAAACAGGACGGACATGCACTAATGGAGAGGTCTCAGAGTGGGGGGGGGGCTGCGCACAGTGGGCTGGGCTGGTGAGAGGGTTGGGGGCCTTGCTCAGGGGCACCTCGGCAGTGCTCAGGAGGTGGACTGACACATCTCCAGCTACCAGGCCAATTTCTGGGCTTGGTCTGTGCTGGGACTTGAACTGGCAACCCTTTGATTCCCAAACCAAGTCCCTACAGACTGAGCTACTGCCGCCCCACCTACTTTTATTGGTGGGTGAGGAGAACCCATAGACTGTAAATAATAATCGACAGACCCTGAGTGAAGTCACCCATCGGTAACGCAAAGGGGCTGTCGACATGCTAGAAATGCTGTCTCATCCTAACTTTCAGTAAACCAACTGACAGGGCGGCAAGAGTTGGAGCTGAGGTGGGTCTTGAGGCTCCTTAGAAACAGCTACAACGTGCCCCCCCCCCCCCGTCAGTCAGGCCTGTTACGCGCCTCATTGTGAATAATGCTTAACCTCATCAAATATAAACGGATTAGTTATCAAAAAATTCACCCTCTGTACAGCGTGTGGTGATAAACACATGAGCTTATCATACCAATTTCATTTTTTTTTAACCTTCTTCCTTTAAATCAGGCTTTTTTGAATGGGTGTGTATGTGACTTCTGGTGCTTCTGCAGCCAGCCTCAATCGGACACTAGACGAACTGCGAGATTTTGCACTTCCGCTTTGGCTTCATTTCTCAACACCAGAGTTTGCGGCTTGGGAGAACCACTGTTGTAGTGGATTTTTTCTTTCTTCAGAAAAAACGTAATAAAAGAGTAGCCACCATATACTTTATGTACTGTCGATGAACATTTTTCCTGGCAAAAAGATGTGTCAGTATTCAGGAACAAAACACATGTGAGATCACCTTTCTTTCTTAAAATACAGACTACTGGTGGGAAATATTTACAAAAAAGAATTTTCCTGCGTCAAGTGTTGGCAAAAATGTTTACATGAGTGAAGCATGGGCGAGCAAAAAGCTTTTCTTACCTGTGTTTACTCCCTCCTTTGTCTTATTGCCTGAAAATCAAACAGAGATCACAATCAAATTCAATAATGAAAAATAAAATAATTATTGGATTTATTCCATTAAAAAAATCAGTTCAAGTGATGAAACATATATATATTCTTAGTTTTGATAACATTTCTTAGCAGCTGTTGAACCCATCACTAAGACTTAATATGCCTTCTGAGCATGTCAGGCTAGATATTCATTCATTGCTCTTCTAAAAATACATTTAAAGACTGATGTGTTTCCCTGCTGAATTTGCCCTTTTTCGTGTCATTGGGTTGCTTCATTTATGGTGATCTTTATCTTTCACTCTTGCAAACTAATTGTCTGTATGTATGATCTCTTGAAACCTCAGCTGAGTTGATATTCATGGTTTATGAACATACTTTTAATTAGAAACATGCTATGAACAGCAGCACCTTGCTATTTCCCCCTTTGCTCAGAAACACTGTGCTCATTTCAGTATGATCCCAAGCAGATTAAATTGTGGTTATATAATCTGGCAGATTGAGGGGATAGAAATAGAGAAATATCTGTCCTAAAAAGATGAATTGGAATAATGGTGGGAAGGTATAAACTAAGGGAGGAAAGGAAGAAAAAAAACCCGCAGAATCACACGAGCTCTTGCACATTAACTGTTCTCTTTTTGCTCATTGACACAGATGCTGCCCTCGTGCATCCAACCATCCCTGCTCTGTCTCCTGTTCTCCTCCATCTTTCTGCACGCTCCCTGTGCTACATGAGCCACGTGCCTGAGTACTGAGCAGTACTGCAGTACAGCCCAACACACACACACACACACACACACACACACACACACACACACACACACAATGCAATGACACAGCTTCTCTCTCCCAGTCAGCAGAGGGAGCCCCTGGGTGTCACTTACAATATCTGTACAGGAGCCGGTGCTTATCTGCCTCTGTCGACATCACACAGATAAAACCGTACCTATGAAAGTTTATTTTTCTGATTGATCTCTCAGCTTTGCTTTTAGATGTTAATTTAAAAAAGGATTTGTGCAGATGCAATTCCAGGTGTTGCACACGATGATGCCAAGCATTTAGAAGAAAAAAAAGAAGAAGCAATCTTTTAAAATAATCCTGTCCATAAATGATAGTCCAGATCCAAAGCTTGCCTCAATAAATCAAGGTTGTGTGGATTATAGTTTTTGAATGCCTTTTACTATTATAAATTAATAATAATTAAACATGCAAATAGGCTTTGGTCCCTTATTCTAGAGGAGGATTTGTGCTTTAGCACTTATTTAATGAAAAAATCATATCTATGAGGTTATTCGATGTGTTTGCAGCTACATGAAACATTTAAATAATGTACAAAAACATTATTGTGTGTGGACACGGACACACTATCTACAGCTGTGTAGGAGTGGTAAAAAGCAAAGATCTGTCTTATACACAAAGAATGATAATAAACTAAAGCTTTGTAAGTTATAACAGGATGAGAGGGACCAAAAGAGAACTGCCAAGCACACATCCTTTTTTAGGAAAACATGTAATGTTAATGCAGGTAATCATCTTTTCGATTAACTGTTTTAAGGGGCGTTTTCAGGCTCAAAATTCATTCACAAAAATTGTGCAGTTACATTTTCCAATCCTAATCAATCAATTCTAATAACCAGAAAAAATACCCCTGTAAAAAAACCCAGTGATGGAAATATACAACTATATTCTGTTAACTAAGCTGTTAAAATGAATCTTAAAATGTGTTATTTGGAGCTGTTTTGTTGCTGCTTTTGTCCAGTGACTGTGTTGTGTTTGTTATATTTTAATCCCAGATCACATCATGCTGTCTTTCCAGGCTTGACCTGTTGGTGAGAGTGGGCCTTCAGACCACCATATACCCACATTTACATCCTGACGTCTGCACTTTGCTGCAGGCAGATACAGTGTTTTATCAGAGCTATCGACCCTCCTCACTTCAGTGATCACATCCCCCTCTCCTTCCCATTCTCTACCTCCTCCTGTGCTGTACTCATTCTTTTTTCTCTCTTTCCCTTTTCTCTCTGTGTATCAGTCTACTTGTACCCCCTCCCCTCTCCTCTTTACCTGAGTCTTAACCCTCCATCTCCATCACCCCTCCATCACGTCAACTCTCTCTCCCTCTCTTTCTGTCCCTCCATCTGTTCATCCACAGGACCAGAAGCTCAAAGCCTTTACTGACATAACCTCCCCCCTTGTCTCTTCTTTCTCTGCCCCCCCCCCCCCCCCCCATGCATCCATCCATCCTTCCTCCTTTCTGGGATGGGTGGTGGGGGTGGTATTTTCATAACTGTAGGGGAGGAAGATGGTTAGTCATCAAAGCAGCACACACTGTCGGGCAAGATCCTGCACACGCACATCCACGTACTTGCCTGAACACAACGACAGGCTGAGGGTGAATAGGAGGGGGGTCTGATGATAGCAAATTGCTGCAATGCTCAAATGATCCTTGCTCCGTCTTCTTCACCTTCCTCCCCTCTTAGTCCCCCAGTCTCCTGATACTGACCCCTTGATTTTTTAAATACTAAATATCTCCTACAAGATAGAGATTTTCAAGCTGGACTGCTGGAAGGCAACGACAAGACTTCCACTTCGCTAACTCCTCACCCACCCTCCTTCTTTCATCCCCCCCCCCCCCCCCCCCTCCCCCTCCCCTTCCCTTTCTAGCGGCCCTAAAAGCCTGCTACTCGGGGTAACCTTGAGATGTGACGCATTAGCTGCTCCAGCTAACATAAGAGTACACAAAAGAACAGCATGTTCAAAAAGCCTCTAATGCATTTTTAAAATGTACAAATTCCTATTTTCTGGCTATTTTCAAAAGGTCTGTTCTCAATTTCTTATATTTGAATTGATGCATTATTTTTGAAGTATCTGTGAGAAGAATTAAATGGTGGTCCTGTAAATATAGGTCAGCTTCTTTATTTTTAAAAAGGTTGAGGACAATTTGGCTACATTGAGTCGATCCCAAGACGTCACTCTGCAAACTGCTACACGATGTGAAAAAATAGGCCAGGTGCTAAAATCATGGGGCTGCGCCATCACAAGATCCTGCAGAAATCTCCTCTCCTCCTCTTCTCTTCTCCTTTTTTATTACCAATGACAGATGAAATTTAACTTTTGCTTCTTCTGTCTACTCCTTCAATCTTTCAGACCCCCCACCCTCTGCCCTGCACCAGTCCTGCAGCAATACCCTTCCTCCCCCTCCTCTTCCTCTGCTTCTGTCACTTCTCACAAGGGTCCCAGACGTGGACACCCATGGGACCCCACCTCAAAAACAGATGATGCAAAAAAAAAAAACCCAGCTCCATCCAAACTAACCTTATTTTCTGCTACTCAGTGCAGCTCCATAAATAAGATGTTACATACCTACATACATCACCCCTTCCTTGGTCTTGGCTGCTGCCTCCTCCATGCCAGCTTTGGTCTTCTCTGCAGCGGCCACCACCCCCTCCTTGGCCATGGAGAACCCCTTCATCAGTACATCCATTTTGGGCGACGAATCTGCTCCCCTGCTCCAAACGGGCCTGGCTGACTGGCTTTGCTGGTGCTTACAGTGAGCGTGTGGAAGAGATGATGTGAGATGACTGTGCGTGTCCGTGTGAGTATGCGTGGGTGAAAGTGTGTGTGTGAGACGGTGGCTCCTCCTCCCTTTGGTGCTACAACAGAGGACTGAGAGAACCGCACAGCAGGGCTACAGCACGCAGACTGAGAGCAAGAGGGGGGGGAGGAAACAGCCGGTATGCACGAGATGGAGAGAAGGGGAGGAGGAGGAGGAGTGACGACCGGATGCTGCAGCATTTTCAAGTTATGCTGCAATCCCGCGCCTCGACCACGCCTCCATCCCTCATCCATCTTTCTCCAGATGATTCTCACTCATGCTCGACTCAGCCCTCTGGCTCGCGCCCTGCATATTTTGATTGACAGGCTGCTTTGGACACACCTTTCTGGATGCTGAGCTTGTGCTAGATGTTACATAATCAGTAGAGCATCAGAGCTTGAGCAAAAAGGATTTTTTTTCTGACATCATATGCCTTGTGAGATTTTTGCCACATAATCTCTGATCACAATACACAGTTAGCCCCGAAGATATGATTCATCCATGTTCAACAGTTTGTCCTTTACTATTTTCTATATATGTATGCAAAGTGTTGCTTTACGGAATCTAACTGGATTCAGAGAGACAAAGAGAGTCCCTGCAGCTATTTTTATTGTTTTGAGAGGAGACAAAATGCTTTGTCATCTCCACCTGGGTGAGTCACAACTTCCCCTCCCTCTGTTTCCTCATCATCGTCCCAATTCTTCTAGACATGCCGACTCAGCAGCACAGTAAATCTGTGGGTAGTTTTGATATGAAACCAGCTACATTTCCATTCTACCTTTTAACTAAAATGGAGGCAGGCAGAAATAAATGAATGGGGACAGAAAAGCTGCTTAAAATCTACAGTTATTGGTCCATATTCCTATAAAAGAAAGGATAGTAAAGCAATTTAATTGGAATAATGCTGTTTTGCAGAGCTGACCTGTCAGGCTTAGCAGATATCTGCTACCCTCTGGTGGTCATTAGAAGTGTGTGACAACATGACACAGCAGTACGGACATCTTTTACATACAAATGACTGTAATTGAAAAGATGTTATCTTGAAATGTATCATTTGCACAAAAATCTCAGGTTTGTCACAAGCTTTCTAAATCAAATTGCAAGTCAAGCTGCAACTCATTAAGCTTTCTGTATACTAATCATTTGAATGACACAGCATCCTGAACATCTTTGTTTTAAAGCAGTTAAAACAAGTCCTCATTGTGCCTGAATGTTTCTGCTTTTCACTTATAAGGCAAGACATAAGCAAACACATTTTCAGTCAAATCCTGATCTAAATTCTAAAAAAAATATTTTTATTTCCACCTTCACAAATCTTATTTTTATTATTATCATACTTGTACTTTTTGCTGCAACTTTGCTGTTTTGATTTTATTTCTCATTAGAGCCAGTGTGGGAGGCTATTTTAGCAAACAAACTCTACATGACCACTTTGTTTCCTACACAGCTCCCGGACAAAGTTAGCAACTAGCTTACTTCTGTACTACAATTTCATGAAGCAGACGCTTTTGTACAAAGCAGCTTAAATCTGAGAGGAAACTACAAACAAAAGTTTACATAAAAACCCGACTAAAGAACCTGCTATTTATCTAAGTATAGCATAAGAAATGTATAAACGGTCATTATGGTTGGTGTTTCAGGGATCTACTACAGAAATGCTGTTTCTCTACATTGCTTGATGTAGCTTAGCATGTTGCTGCCAGCTAAGAACGAACCTAAATATTCTGCGTAAAGCAATTAGCGTTCTCTTTCGGAATGATTCCACTAAAAAATGTCTGTCAATATCAAATGTGACACCATTCACACAAGGTTTTTTTTTTATTCACAAAATCCAGAGTGACACGTTAATTTCACTGAGCCGTCTGGTTTAAAGAAAACATTTATTCACATTGATATCAGTACATTTTTTGAGTGCATATTTAACATAATGTATTTGTGCATGTAGTTAAATCTCTGTGTTTGTCCTCGTGTGCCTTCTCACAAGCATGCATGTAATATTAAATTCCTCATGTTCTTAAATGAGGCGTATGTATTCTACTGCATGTAAGCCATGAAGGAAACATTATTCACTTCTGCATCTCACCTTGAAGTATTATTTTTTTTATACAAATTCCCTTTAATTTATGAGAGACAGAACCCAACAAACAGAAAAGAAAGAAAAGGAAAAACCCAAATGCATTATCAGGTCTTAGCAGCAGACATACATTTGACAGGTAATACTGAGCTAATGAACACATAGCATTCTCACACTAACATTTAGTATCTCACATTCTACTAATCTACACTACAACACTATCTCACATTCCCGTGGAGTTTCCTCCTCCTGCTCCTTTTTCCATTATAATGTATCCTCTCCCCTTAACTCCTGTGCTTTTGTCCATTTCCTCCTGAACATGTCCCCTCTTTCACTTTCTCTCCTGCTCCTCTTTACTCCTGGACATTGAGGATCTGTGAAGACAGCCCCTGGTGCCAATTCTTCAGCTTGGCAAAGCGGGGTCCTTTCACCTCCGACTCAAACCTCTCCCTAAAGATGTGGAAGTAAAGACAAGGCTTTCATTAGGTAATTACTCTTAATGCAATTCCAGAGGAACTATTCAACAGTGAGATAAATGAGAAGATTGATACCACTCATTTATGTTCAAGTAAAAGCTTCCATAAAGCTTGTTAGCTTAGCAGACTATTTTTCTCCCTAACCCCTTATACCTGGCCTGGCTGAAGGCAGGCTAGCTGTTCACTCCTGCTTCCTTTTGCAATGCTGAGCTTCATTTCACCTTGCTTTAGCTTTATATAAAGTGCAGAGACTAAGTTGAGAGTCATGTCAATCTTCTCATCTAACTTTCGGCATGAAAGAGTATTATCTTATTTGCCAAAATGTCAAGTATTTCTTCAAGAGACTAAGCTCAACGAGACTGATAACTGCTCTGTCTTTGTTCACACATTACCTCGACTTCTGCAGGGCTTCCTCATCTGGGTCTTGCACTGCATGGAGAGAAAAGAACAAGAGGATTTGGTACGGATGATCACTGAGTCTGAACAAGAAGTGAAGATCAGCAGAGATGAGTATCACAAAGATCAAGGGGTAGGAAAGAATAGAAAGGGGAATGAATATGTGAATGATTAATCTTTTGTACTGACTGTATTCAGTGCCAGTGATGTGGGCCAACATCCTGAAGCTCTTGGACTGCAGGTTTGCAGCACGACGAGCCCATTCAGACATATCCACACTTGCCTCTCCTGGCCTGATCACTGCCTGGTAAACCGGAGACGCGCAGTCTACCACAGGGTCCTTAACAGGCAGAGATCCACTGCAGGGCAGACAGTAATATTAGAGCTGTGTGAGTGTAGTGTGCACTGTATGTAAAGGCCCCAAATATAGAAGATGACCATAATGTACTAAATGCCCATGATGCATCAGAAAAGATGGTAAGACCTCAACACTCTCACACTTTGGCCAAAGTAAGTACTTATAAACACATCACTGAGTCCATCATGGCCTCCTGGTTAGTGGGTTTGTCCATCAAAACCTTAGTTTGACACATAAAACCTCAAAAACACACAATGTAACATGGAGAAATACATTTTTAGATTCCAAAATACGTTCAATGGGATATTAATGAACAAGACACATGGAGCGATGCACAAGCTGTCATAAAATCAGGAGACAGAGGAGACACATGAATGAGGAGAGGCGGGATGGAAAGGGAGCGCCGCTGTACTTACGCCAAGGGGGAGCCGGCTTCCTCACTGAGGTCACAACCAGGAGGGAAGGATGGGGAGGGATGGGTGGAGGACAGCACAGGTTGGTTGTTTGTTTGTGGATGGAATGAGGAGAGGAGAGTGGGTGAAAGGCACAGAGGAGTACGGGGAACGAACACAGACAACATGGAAAAGCCCGGGCATACGGTAAAAGGAGACATCAGAGTCGCAGCAGTTTAGGCTAAACGTAGACTTTTATGGTCCAAAGCTGCTAAGGGTTTGTTATTGAAACCCTTACTGTCCAACCGTTAGCCCCGCCAACATGTTGGAGAAGAGAGTGACCAGGCCACTAAGGGATGCTGTCATAATGGCGGCATTATGACAGCATCCCTTCTCATAGCAAGAGAACAATTCAAGGAACAGACTTTACCAAAACATGTAAATATTGGAATAAAATACTTCAGAGACATAAGAAACAAATCAACTTAGGGCTGCATCTCTGAATGGAGATCAGTCATAGAAACAGCTTCAATCGATTGGAACACTGAGGGAGGGGTTGGGGGGGGGGCGGTGTGCTGAAGGGAGAGCTTTGATACATGAATGATTTTGAGAGACTGGAGCTAAGGTGCAGCATTTACTGAACATCTACTCTGAAAGTTGCATATAATACCTTTAAGTGAAGCTCTTTGAATTGCCTTGCTGCTGAAATGTGCTGTATTCATAAACTTGCCTTTAACACCTAAAGAATAACAGTTGTTGTAATTTTCAGCTTCAAAGCAAACTGTTGACAAAGAGTTATTTGTCACAGAAGAATATTTTTTGTAAACCAGCAACTTGACTAAGGTTTCATCTTTTCAGATGACAAATTTAATGTCGCTGCAAAACAAACATTTCATTCGTTAGATACTGCTGGCAGTAACTGATGTGCATTTTGTTTTTATTTGGGTGAACCAACCCTTTAATGTCTTAATACTAAGGCCAGTTTGATTGGTGTGATGACAAGTGTGTGAGAGAAGGGAGTTTATTAAAGACTGCAGAGGGGAGGAGTCTGGCTGTGCTTGCTCACCCGTCGTGTCCCTTGGCCTGCGACTGCCCTGCAATGGCGTCCATGATGGCGTCCTGTGAGTACATGCTGATTGGTGTGTTGTACTGGGCGTGAACAATGGTGGCCTTTCCTCCCGGACCCTTCACCTCAATGGGCTTGTGGGTGCACATTGCAGAGTCTTTCAGAGCTATGGGGTTGAAGCTGGGAGTGTACTCCACACTGTCAGGGTCAGAGGTCAGCGGGTCGAAGAAGAGGTGGGGACACGGGGGGAGGGGGTCAGGTGCAGGGGTGAGGATGAGAGGTTGAGAGTCAGGGTGAGGCGGGAGGAAATTAGAGAGGAAAGAAATGAAGGGAAGGCACCACATTGAAAGGAGGAAAATACAACTCTGACCCTAATGAAGCAGTGTGCCAGTTCTAACCATGTTCTGATTTAAAGCATTTTCCTATAAGGTACGGTTTGAGTCAAAGAGTGAAAAAAAATCTCATTAACTCAAAATATATTATTGAGGAATAAAATCACAAGAAAAGGCGACATGAATAAATTGTTTAAATTTAAACTATTAAATAAAATACTATTTAAACTTTTTTTTAGTGCAAAACGAAACAAAAAAATTAAGGAAAAAGAAAATATAGTAAACTAACCATATGTTTACGAACTGCTTTCATTTGCTATAAAAGTAGGAACACTGCATGATTATCTAAAGGCTCTGTCCATTATGACTAAGAGCTAAATAACAAGCTAGATGAGTTAACATTTCACGCCAGGCCAGAGCAAACCAAACATGCTAATGTTCAAGAAAATCAGTTAGGACAGGTTGTCACCTGCAGGACTGAAACAATTAAAAAAATTAAACAAAACATATTCACACATGATGCTGGTGTTTTTTTCTCTCTGATACATACATGGATGTAAAAACACACTAAGTGTCACTTCCCATGCATTATTCTAAAACAGTGATATGATTTAATCTTCATAATGTCACTTAGTGTAAATGAAAGCTTAAGAGGACTAGCAGTGGAGGAAAGCAAGAAGAGATATTGTAATACGAGTTCAGTATGAAATGCTGAATTCAAAAAAATAACTTTCATTTTGTTGAAGAGTGGAAATGAGAAGGTTACCCTGTATATGTTAAAGTCAAACTATTCCTGATAATTCTTCTTATTTTTAAGTAGCATGGCTTCACAAGTCTTCACAAAGTATGTTCAGTACATTTTTAATTATATTGGTGCAAAATAAATGTAATCAAATGGAGAAAAAGTAGAACATGTCACATAATAAACTCTTGAAAAGTTGGGATATCGCTAAGCTGTGCTGAGGTAATGGATGTTAGTAGCTGTTCTTTTTGACATACCACTTCTGGGCTCCTGGGATTTGTTAAAAACACGTCTTTAACTGTGACGTGAATAACACACAGCACACAAATCCATAATGAACACAGCTTCACTCCACACCAAAATCACTAGTGACAGAACTATCTACCGCTGTCTCTACAGAAGCACACTTCATGCATGAAGCTCTGAAAAACATGACAGTACTGACTTTGCAGCTGTGTTGGCAATGACCTAAAACACACCGGAGACACAAAGAGAAGAGAATGATAATGAATCACCACACAGATATTTGAGTGGTTACAATGGCATCGTGTGTGTTTGTAGGAAACTATCCAGATCCTCTGATTTACTGTAATCCCATGTACAGGTCAGAATAGCAGCCATTCTCATCACCGGGATATTTCCCAGCTTCCCCTGCACCATTAGGAGTGACTGACAAGAGCAGCAGTGTCTCAATCACATGACACAGGACCAGGACACATTTAGCACAGAACAGCCACGAATACACACAGCGACACAAACACAACACCTGATCAACTTGAGTCAGGACTCCAGGAGTCACAGACGAGACGGCGTAGTTGAGTTTCACTGAGGTCCCACAGAACGATACGTAATGCTTCAATGTAAGGTTTTTAAAACAACACCTTCAACACAAGTTTTATGAGCTGAACAGACATGAAACATTTTCAGAGCTGTTCTGTTAATAAACAATAAACTAAAGCCTTTGGGGGGAAATACAAGATAAACACTCGACACCTCTGCTCATTAAAGAAAAAGGCTTTTTTTAGTGTTCAAATTTTTTGCCCCATTTATTGTTGCCAGCAAAGATCATGGACAAATAAGGAGTGTTGATCAGTCGTTCACACCCTGATCTGTTTGTACAGGACTGCCTCTAAAAGTTGATTTTTTTTTTCTCCCAAGTTGAATCTCTGCCAATTGCATATTTGTAGGTGCTTGGTTTGTATTTTGTTTGGATTCCTTGAATGTTTTACACCCTTAACAAAGTTTGTTCTGGACACAGAATTAACAGGAAGCATCGCCTCATATCCTAATCAAACAGAGCAGGTTATAAAAAAAAAGCAGTAAAAACCCAGAAAAACATTCTGACGCTAAACAAAAGTCAAAATATTAATATAAATATAATATAAATATATAAAAATATAAATTAATATAATATTATAAATGTATGGACTGATTCTTTTGACGTGTTTTTGAGTAGCAGATCTATTATTAAATAATGCTGCTTTTTTTCTTATTTATTTTATTTTTTTATGACAATGAATATTGGAGTTGAATAATTTTAAGAAACGATAATGAATTTGTATTTTTTTGGTGTGTTGACACAAAAACCTAGCCTGAAATAGATCGAAGGCTAAAACTTCTAAAACTGCAGTCAACCCCACATAAAACCTGCAGGATTCTATTGGACCAAAAGGAGAAGCGGATACTGGGTGAAAATATGCCAAATAGCTGATGTGTGACTTTTTCTAGTGATTGTTTCACAGAAATGATAGTGTATGTTTTGTACAAAAAATACCTCTTTTGATTTAACGCCACAAGAGTTTGCAGAAACAATCATTTGGCTTTGGATTGCAGCCCATTTCTGAGACTTTACAGTTGTATCATTTTGTAAATAACCCTGAAATTAAATAGTAGAAACATTTACACAAACTGCCTTGGTCTGTCAGACTGCTATTTACCTGAACTTCTTTGCTTTTCAGTATCAGTCTGAGTTTGTTCGGGTGAGGGATACCGGCTTGAGAATTTGCAACACATAAATCAGACGGTGGGTTTGTCCATACAGTACGTGATGCGTTCAGGGTACAGTATGCTAACGTGCTGGGAAGAGACCTCACACGTGATACATCTCCCCAAAGAGAGGGGGAGCTATCTCAGGTTTGGTATCTCGGGGATTCGGTATGATGGTGTGTAACCAGAGCGGAACATTCCATGACCACGTTCAACAGCTGCTCTCTCCTGTGTGTGTGTGTGTGTGTGTGTGTGTGTGTGTGTGTGTGTGTGTGTGTGTGTGTGTGTGTGTGTGTGTGTGTGTGTGTGTGTGTGTGTGTGTGTGTGCGCGTGTGTGTTTGTTGGCTTGTGTTAGAGCCAGTGGAATCAGAGTCTACATGAACTGGGTGAGGTGAGGCCGCTGGCATGATACTGCCGTCATCGCTCTGCCGTCGGCCTGGAGCACGTTTGCTGCCTCCTGACTTACCGTTAGCTGTCGCTGTAAAGCCGCTCGGCTCCAGAGGGGAAACACATTAGTGGAGGCTGATACCTGGATGTGATATGTCAGAGGCCAAGCAGATTGTGACCTTAATTAACTTGTGAAAGTATTCCATGGCTGAGGCTTCACCCAAGCTCATGCCAACTCGCTGAGGAGATTTCCATCAATGTGGCCACAACCGAACTTTTGTCGATGTAGTCAAGACAACCTAAGCCTAAATGTTTAAACCTGTATTATAAAAATGACTTGGTGAAAACTCAAGAAAACTAAGTGGTTAGTTTGCGCGCCAAATGTACGGATGCTGTAGTCCTCAAAGCGGGTTTGAATCCAACATGTGGCTCCTTTCCTGCATGTTATACCCCACTCTCTCGCTTTCCCTGATTTCAGACTCTTTCCACTGCCCTGCCCCTTTTGTCCCCAAAGGCACAAAAATAAATCTTAAAATAATCGATAACACCTGATTGTCACAGTGTTCTACTAAGGAAATTGTAAATATAAAAGACACAAAATGCAATGCGATCGATGAACTGGTGCTTAAATGGGGCGCCAGTTAGCCTAAGTCCTCATTGCAGCGGAAATAGGTCCGAAGCTGATCTCTGCCCTTTGCTGCATGTCATCCCCCCCTCTCTCTCCTCCCGACATTTCCTGTCTCTCTTCAGCTGTCCATATCCAATAAAGGAAGAAATGTCCCAAAAATATACCTTCAAAAGAAAAAACTAACTGAAATTAATTTAAAATATTTATTTTTAATGATAAAGAACTAAGGTAACCCACAATGTGTTTTTAGGAACACATGTTTTAGGCGCAAGAAATTGTAACCTCCTTGAAACCTCACCAGAAATTTAAAACCACCAAAAAAGCTTAACAAGCAAGTTTCCGGGCGTTAAAGGATTAAAACTCTGCTTTAGGATTTGCATTCGTCACGGCATTAGGGAAAAGAAGGAGCTGTATTTGCCTGAAGAAAAAAGCATCAAAGAGGGAAATCCGGGAGCTGAAGCATCAAAAAAAGAAAAAGATTCTTTGATAAGGTTTTCTTTTTACATCATCATTTCCCTGGTTTCATCTTTTTTTTTTTTTTGAGCCTGCACCATTCAAAATGTCTTCTGTCCACATGAATCATATTTAAGTTTGATTTTGAAAACTTTCAGATGTCATCTGAGGGTTCAGAATGGGGCACTGAGTGCTCGACCTTTCGTTAAGTGTCTCAGAACTGCCTGTAATGAAAATCCTGAGAAGACCCTGCACCCTGATCTCCTGCTATTCTGTTACCTGGAGGCCAGCCAGGTATGTTTGTGTGTACCATCCCGATATAGTGCCAGTGTGGGATAGAGATGGAAAATTCAGAGTATATTTTCTCACCATGGTGATGTTAAAATGGGAGGGGTTTGTGTGCATTTTGATTCATTCCTTCAGGGAGCAAATCATTGTTATTGATTGTTTTGTAAGTTTACTAAGTGTGTGTGTGTGTGTGGGGGGGGGGGGGGGGGTAAAACCTTCTCTATGTGTGTCATAACTGGAGGTTGTTTAAAGACAGATACTAGCTGCAAAAAATGATCCTTACTTGATCTGCCTTGTCCTGTACTAGTGTAATATCTCAGACAGCTTGGTGGAGATGCAGCCGATGGTTTGAGGGAATGAGAAGCAGAATGTTTTGTCTTAATTAATTAAAGACAGTGTGAATATATGACACTAAGGGGCAGCAGAACACTGTCTGTTGGTATCTTTTAAGCCCAGTAATGCTGAGAACCTCATTAACACAGGACAAGACTACAAAACACAGACATGCAAACAATCACACAAACATGTGTATGTATGCACATTTACTTATTGTGTTTGCACGTGTAGTTGGTGTTCTTTTGTTTCCATCTATTGATTTGCCCTTTATTGATATGGGTGTGTTCATACCTTCTGGTGGGGGATCATTTGCATGGGTGAGTCCATTCTTTGAGTTGTTGTGGCAACTAGTGCAGGACGTCTTGATCTATAGAGAAAACAACAAATAACCTTATTCCCAAACTCCCAAAACGTATTTTGGCATTTCCCTCATCTAACATTTTTGAGTGTTTTGGTGTGAGTGCCGCTGGTTGTTTACTTCTGCATGGTGAGTGACAGTTTGTGGACTGCAGACTTGATCTTGTTCTGGGCCTCCAGGTGCGTCATCCCCTCAGTGCTGACCCCATCGATGGCTGAGATGATGTCTCCCTGGGCCAGGCTGCCTCCCACTGCCTTGCTGCCCGGAGTTATCTATGGAGGGGTCAAAAGAGCAGGTCATACTGGGACCACTGACACGGATTCCACAGGGAAGCACACCAGCAAGTCCAAAACATATGCAGTTACATGTTACTTATCGGAGGGATATTTTGGACGTATAAATTATCACCCAGGGTGGCTGTTGAAAAAAATAAATGAAGAGCTTTTAATTTTTCCCCTGGTCTGAATAACATTATATGTGAATGGATGCTAATGAATGCGTTGTGCATAGCAGGTCAGTAAATAAGCCCTAAAAGTAGAGAAGCTGACAAAGCAAAATAAAGGGATCCAGTAGAAGTAGAAACTTCTGTTTTTATTTGATCAATGGAGTGGAAGTGCATTTTAACCTCAGAAGCTTTAAATAGAGCTAAAATAGAAAAAACAGACAAAAGTAGCAGGATTTTGTTGTTTTAAGGACAGAAGTGTTGTATCCATAGATTGTATATAAAAACAGGACTAAGCTCTGGTTACCAAAGCTAGGTTAAGGCGCCTTAAATCTGCATTCTTTCTAACAGCCACAAGGGGGCACTGCAATGGCAATAAGAAACCAGATGAGAAATTAGATTTAGCTCTCTATTACTAGTTTCAAGGCTAATACAATACATCCTAATGTTTAGTAAATGATTGATTATCTAGTCAAACCGATAATAAACAGGATATTCCTGATTTGATGCTACAAGGGTGACCTGACAATCAGGAAAGGGACGTGACACCCTGGATTTCAAATACTGTCACTTATGGTTTAAGAAAACAAACAACAGGTGACTATGGCCACAATGCCAAATGCAGGCTTCAATGGAGAGTGCAGTGAAACCTTGTGTGACATCATGGTGGCTTGGTCTGCTTCTATTATATACAGTAAGTGTGAACTTTAATGTTATGTTTTTGTCATGAATGAGTCCAGTAGTAGTTGAATGTATTTTTTATAATGGTTAAAACCAATAAAAATTAGCTTTTCTTTTGCAGGTAATATTAACCTTTTTTTCCGTTCACATTTTTTTTGTGTGTGTGTTTGATTTGCAAAGAAGCACATGTTCAATAGTCAGCTATTTATTGACCTTGAGATAAATCCTCATTCTCCCGGCTCAGTCTGCCACAAAGCCTGACTTAAACTCCACAGAGAGGAGGTTTAAATGAGCTCAGAGGCCTGCAGGCACATACAGTATCGGGTCTAAGCTTACAGCCGACTCGTTAAAGAGTTAAAAATAAGCAATGCTGTTGATGCCGGCCTGGCTTCGCTGTGATTGACTCTGTTCAGCCCCTCCCAAACACGCACACACACATACACACATACACACAAACAGACATACACTAACACACACACTATACCCCTCCCACACACCTGCTACTGACAGTTACACAAGACTTCCTCAATTCTCTCCTACTTCTTGCGTTAACGTCTTAAATCCACAACTTTTGTCCACATCATCATCATCATAATGTCCCCTCCTGTTACCTTTCTCCTTTTCCGCCTGCTCTTTTGCGTTTTCCACCCCTTTGTATTTCATTTATGACGCCTACCAGAGAACCAGGAGCCTTCAGTATGCAGGACGATATTAGGCAGAGAAGATGTTTTCTGCACGGCTTCCTTAGTGTAATCAAACACACATGTAGACACACAACACTGCCGACCACTCCGTCATGCATGTTTTTATAAGCATCAAACAGGAAGTGGATATGAATGCTGAGGCCTTGATAATTGAATGTTAATGAAAGAGCAACACTGGTTGGATTTCTGAGTGTTTGTCTTCTTCCATCAACAAGTCAGCTGATCACAGAAGAGCTGTTTTTATTATGTATGTAAATAAACTAAGTGTCTTGAATGACACATCTTGAGGCACCTATTTCAGGCTTATTTCATAGTTTTAAATCAAACCCTACTAAATTCATACACAATGACAAAACGGGAGTTTAAAAAATGTTGGTGTGTCATATATTTAATGGTCAGTTCTTCAGCTTGGCTAACAAGACTTAAGAAAAATGTTTATCCTCATTCCTCTTTCCTTTCTTAGTTCTTAGCAAGAGCAGGCCGAAATCCAAACCCTGGCAGTGCTACGTCAAACTGTAACGGCAACCTGAGGTGTCACGTCAAGCTGAAGTGTTTTATAATAACCTGCCAGAGCCAGACACGACCAGAGGATGAACACAAATCCACAGTCACAGGAGACGTGGATCAAAGCTGCCCCCCTATTGTCTATTGTCTGTCTTGCAACTCGTGTGTGAAGCTGTGGATCAATAAAACACACAAGCTGATCACCAACTAAGCATCAATCTGGACTGACGAATGAGGAGCTGAAGGTAGGGAAACAGAACTCATGTTTCGCGTTGTTCTACCTGTCTTCCTCTGAATCCAACAAATGAATCCCTTTACAACATCACGCTCCAACAGATGAAATTAAAGCTATCAGCGGGGAATGAAAGCTTACTAAAGGTAACACTAGCACCATTAGCTTCCCCTCTCTCTCCTTGCTTCTTTCCTGCCCTCTTCCCCTGCCCAAGCCCTCTCCATCCATCTCCATCCAACTCTCCTCGAGTGCTATTTAAAGGAAATGCTGTAAATACACCAACAGTCCTGCCAAAGAGAGAGAGTGACCCCATATCTCTGCTGCTGAAGTTTTTGTTTTCTGTAAACTCCATTTCTCCTGAAACTTGGCTTATTTTAGACAAACGATTATCTCTACCGATTGTTGAGATTTTAAAGATTATAAAATTGTTCATTTGCTGCCCTTGTTGTGATGTAGTTTCTTTACTAAATCACATTGTCAAAGGTTGGAAAATGGTCTTCAACGTTGACATGAAGTGTAATTTTGAAATGACATCTAATATGCAAAATATGTGACTGACAGAATCAGTCTAATTGACAGAATCAGTCATCCTTAATCAAATATCTTACTGCTACAAACTAACATGTTACTCCACTACGCTGATGATACATCGATGTTCTGACAAGCTGAATGCTTTTACACTTTGATGCAATCAAAAGGTTAGGGTTTTTTTTTATTTTTTAAAAGCTTTATAAGTTGACTAACACAGCAGCGCCTCCACTCCAGTCAAACTATTCCAGTCTTTCCACTGTCGCTCTATTCTAGAAATCTCTCTGGAGATATCATCTGAGCCCCCCTGTCATCATCACATACAGTACAGCAACATTACATAACGGCTACAACCTTTGCTCTAACACTGAAATACGTACACTTTTGCACAAACAGAATGAATCTGAATGTACATTTGAATCATTTTGAACATGCACCATGTTTGTGTCCAACCAGGGGATATCTAGGTGAAGAGGTTGAGAAGTAGTTTCAATTTGGGGTTGGCTTCACTTATAGACATTTAAATGTCCGAAAATAAGTAAGTGTAATCCTTCCATCAAAAAAAAACGTAGCGCTTCGACCTTATAACTTTTTTCTGCTGTGATAGTGTCACATATTTTTACCTGCATACCACCATTATTTGCTCAGGAATGTGTTTACATTATCATGTAATTCTTTTATTTGTGAGCAGATCAAGTCACAGTTCATCAGTGCACTGCAGTCTGCGGGGACCATCTGTAGTTTGAGTTTTGAATCCTGAGCTATTTTGTCATAATACATCATAATGTTACTCTGCTTTGTTTGTCACAGTGGATAATCAGTTTCAATGTCACATTGCTTATTTCTTTTGGCTTTATTTATGAGTTGCTTTGTCACAACAAATCTCACTCTTTTACAGGGCGACTCTGTCCTTACCCTAGAGATGGTTAGTGGCATGTTGAAGTCCTTTCCTCCCTGTAGTCTGAAGCCCCATGGAGCGGGGCCATTCAGAGTCACTGTGTACGCACTCATCTTCGGTTAGATGTCAACACTCCTCCTTTAGACAACTCCTGCTGGCTGTGGCTTCTCCTCCTGCTCGGTGTGCCCTTGTTCTCCTCGTCCTCCTCCTGCTATCCTTTTTTTGTCCCTGACGGCGCCGCGGTGCTTGCTTCTTCTCCGTAAGCCCTCAGTTCTCTTTACCGTCTCTCCCCGTCTGCACCCAGCGTTCAGGACAAACACCCTGTGGTTGTGGGTGGTGGTGGTGGGTGGGTGGGTCAGGTGCTGTTGAACCTCTGTGACACACACACACACACACACACACACACACACAAATACACACACATATAGATGAACACACTCAGTGAAATGACACAGCTGCTGCAGGAGGACAGCCACAAAAAAAAAAAAGTTCTTACCCAGAAATCAAAACGTTTAGAGAATTACAAACTTTAAAAAGTCAACTTTGATGTTAATGTTAAAGGAGAAGAGTTTCTTGCCTGCAGAGTTGCTGAGGGTGAGGGGACACACAGCCTAAGAATAGCTGAGGTGAGCTGAGACACGGGGGCCCTGGTCCCTTATAAGGCCAGTAACATGAAGCCCCAGAATGCTTCACTGCCGATTCACATGGCCAATATAGACCCCTCTTACTGCAACACATTCTCTCTCTCTGCTTCTCCCTCTCTTTGCCCCTCTCATATAGTGCTATCACTTCTTGCTTCTAGCACCTTATTATCAGTAATAAGCCTCTGTGCACAAAAGTCAGCCGCTCTGCAGCCTCGCAGTCTTTGCTCGGGGAAGGAAACAACAAATTACTCAGTGTTGATGCCCTAGAAACAACCCCACCAAGCGTCCAGCCCTCTGTCTGTGTGTGTGTGTCAAAGTAATTCAATTAGCAGCAAACCACAGCTGTTAAGGTTAAGTGAAGCAAAACAAGAGATTGTGACATAGGCGGTGAAAGACTTGTATTTTTTTCTTAAACCATGTCTTATTGTTTTTGTCAGTATCAGTCACACATGCACCTCTAAATAAAAAGGGTTTGTTCTCAGGTGTAACAGGGTTAGAATCGTGTTTCTATCACCTATCAGTAGCTGGAACTATAAGTCCACATTGACAGCACACTCAGTTCCAGATGTTGAAATGACATGGTTTGTGTTATGTAGTGGATACGGCTAAATTGACTTCACCCATTTTTTTAATTATTTTTTGAAGCCCTGAATTCAGCGTTATGGTTGTCACCATCTTGTTTTTTTTCAGATGCCATAAGTGACCATGTTGCATTAAGGGGGCGGAGCTGGACAGTTGTGGATGTTTGCGTGGGCGAGTTTATCCGGGTCATTCCTCAGGCTAATTTGTTAGCCAGCTCATTAGATAGTTAACGTCGTTAAAAAAGTCGTTTAGGGAAGTTGTTAACAGATAAGAGTGCAGTTGCTAGTTAGTGCTGACAAGCGAGGGGGGAAGTGATGCTGACGAGCGCAGCTGACTGTGTTACAAACATGGAACTTTTTTCAACTGAGAGATCTGACACTTTTTGGCATTTTGGATTAGGACGCTGAACTGCATTGGATCAGAATGTAAAAAAGGCGGCGCCAGCTCAAAAAACACAGTGTTGGTGAAGACAAAAAACTTTCTTCTTACTGTGAAGTAAGGCATTTTAATATGGTTATTGATGGGCATTGACTCACTTTTAGTTCCAGTCTCAATTTGCAACATGTAGAACAGCAGATTTTGGCACTTTAGTGTTTGCTTCATTTTTTCAGGCCCTGGAATTGTTTGGTTGGTGTAAACTTATTTCAGCACTTCTAAACTTTACTCCTCAATCATTTTTGTTTGAAGATGGCTTAAAAGCACGAGATTTTTACAATAATAGTTGATATGACAAGCCTTTCACTCAGCAGGTGATGAATGATAAACTATTACTAAAGAGTATTTCATTTATTTTATATTTTGTAGTTTATTTTTACGTGTATTCATTGGTCTGTTTACTGTGAGAATGGCTTATCTTTTTTTTTCTAAATCTATTTGCACTCTATGACAGTATTTACAGGCAGAAGCTCTTCTCACCCAATCACAGCTTCTCCTCTAACCAAAGAAAGACACACATAAAGAAAGACACACATGCATGAACACACACAACAGTGGAATTTACTTTCACACAATGTGAGGCATAACCAGCATGATTACACCCCACTGGATGACACTGTGACACTCTTTTGTGGCTCCCGCCCTTCACCTCTGTGCACATCGCATGGCTGCACATGTTCACACATGTGTTGCAGAGCCTTCAGGCCCGCTAACACACCATGACCCCACACAGGTTCATAACATATCTGATGCACTGTGAGAGGGAAAACGCTAAGAAAACAGAGGCAAGGCGAAATCATCAGAAGACTCTCAGATAATAACAAACAAATCTATGCTTTGAAGAAACTGACAAAGAGGCAGTAGAATATTTCATCCACATGAAATCAAACCTTTCTGTTCTGAACATGCTATCTTTTCTTCTTCTATGGTGTATCTCTCTTCTTACCGAAGACGTTCATTGATTCCCTGTTTAGCCTCAGTACAATATAATGAAAATACCTCCCACACAAACACACACACACACACACATTCTGCTAGAATTTATCTATCACGTACTGAACCTATTTGTAGTCATTCACATGTCATGTTACTTTATATTGATACCCACATTTCCGCTGTATGAAAAATGGTTGTTTAAAGCCTTTTTATTTTTCTGCCAGTTTTTGTTACCGTCAGAATCTTAAACACAAAATGTATGAGCTGATCAGTAAGTATTGTAAACCAAAACATTCAAATGTAAACAAACATGTACAAAACAGCTGCTTTATAATAAGCCAATAGATCCAATTACATCTGTATTTTTTTATGACTATAGAGTACATGTGAAATGTTCTTATTGAATGTTCTCTCTACTTCAGGGACATTTGAACATCATCCATCGAGAACTTATTTTCAGATTTCAGTATTGCTTCTTTAACTTAAGCAAAATATCTGAAACCTCTTTGCTGCTTCTTTTCAGAAATTCTGAACGAGTGAAAATACATATAACTCTTTAACACCACATAGTGAATATGAATCTTTGAGTGTGACAAAATGGTGACTTTAATGGATGTAAATGCCTTATTTAGCCCCTCGACCCATTCAAATAAAGTGCCAACTGTGACCACCGTGGGGCGCCATAAAGCTCTGCTAGGATGTCAGGTCCAACATGAGGATAATAGTTCATCATGTTTGCTTGCTGACATGTTGGTCAGATATGACGTACGCTAATGCATCAGGATGTTCCAGCTGTTATCTGCTGTCCTGGATGGCTCTTCATTCAGGAAACTGACCTAATGATTTCTGAAAATACCGGACAGTCGACACTGATGGACAGATGGCGGATCAGGAGCTGAACAAACCCAATCATTACGGTGCTGAACCTCATGACAGTTTCTAAAGAAGAAAAATAACAGTAACGCACAAGCAGATGGATTGTTGCCTTGAAGGAGAGTAATAATGTGTGCGTATGTATACATCATTTATTTTTGAAATAATCCGCTAAGTCATTTATATTCAAGTCACAAGTGTTTGTTGTCCAATCCGAATGCATTGGCGAGGTAAGGACCACAGAGGCAAAACATGGACACACGGCTACCAGTTGCGCAGAATATAGCAAAAAAAAAATTTATTTATAAAAATAAATAACAGCACAAACATTTCATAAAAAGAAAAGAAATCAACATGAAACCATCACTTCATAAACATCACTTCATTTAAGCAGATTTAAATTCTATATAGATACACATAAATTACTTCTTTTTTTTTGTCATAATGCCGAAATTTGAGCCAACTTTTTGCTTTTAGAAACATTTTGTACATTCATCAAAGGGACTGAACCACAAATAAGTAACGGAGGGACTTGACAACCTTTTTTCATCAGTGAAGTACGTTCTTAGATTTCAGTTCGGCAGTTCGTCACTTAACAAACACAAAAATGACGGCGTGTGTAAGATTGAACTCAACATTACGAAAAGAACAGTTGTTACAATCATAGTCAACGATGCAGCAGTTGTAGGATTTCTCAAAGTGAATTGCAACGTACAGTACAAAAGGGGAGAACAATGGCGTTTGGAAATTTACAAGATGCGAACACATACAGTAGTGAGATGGTGTATGATGTGAATCCTGAACCCACACTCTTACAATGGTTTAGTCATTTTGCAAACGGTCAGCTGTAGATCAAATAGGAGATAGTAGAACAAAGAATGGCATCAAGAGAAATACAAAGTACAGTACTGAGTCCGGTTCTTCAGTGCAAACAACAACTCACACTCACATGCTTACACTATTGAACTACGGTGTTATGACACATTTGTGACTTGATTTGGTTATTTTTGGTACTTCATATCACCAGGAATGGGAAAATAAATGACAGAGAGCAAGAATAAGCAAAGAGCAAAATAAACTGAATGTATCCCCACTGATCTGTAAACTGTATGTGCAGTGTGTCAGATGACTGAACTTACATCAAGTATTTTTTAGCACACTAGAGGATAGAAGGGCTGGGATAAACAGTCAGTATTTGCATTAGGAGCAGTGTTTTGCACAGATTTTACTTTACATCTCTGTCCCGTGCTTCCTTTTCTCAGTGTCTGAAGCCGCAGCATTTTATCAGGAAGTAATCTTTCACATTTTTGCATTTTGCACATATGCATCCCGAATGAAAAGCTGAGAAGAAGGTCAACCTGAACTTCAAGGCAGACGTGTTCAATGAATACAAAAAGATATAATATTTGTCATGTGTTGACATTTCCTGAATGAATACATTTGTAAACAGGAAACACTGTTGCTAGAAACGGGCTGCGTTACACATCCTGTAAAAAACATTACAACATGGGTGTAAAGACAAAGATGTCTTTGCTGATGTTAAATGTACTAAAGTGTCCAGTGTCAGTTTGATTCCTGTCTCATTCTGAATCTGTAAATGTGGGATTTCTTAATTTTCCTACTAGCTACCTTTGACATCAACATAAATAAATAAAAAGAGCCTGAAGCAGTGTATAAATAGAGAGCATGGAGATGATTCTCAGAGGGATTGGTTGAGTGACCTGCTCCAAAGGTTCTTGGCAAAAGGACTCTTTTGATTTAATTTAAAAAGTAAAAATGTTTCTCAATACAGTATTTTCAATATCAGTATTCATAGATTATTCTCACAATCATGTAATCGAAAAAAAAATGAGAAAGGAAGGGTAGGGTATAAAAGATTTTTTGACCTGATTTAATTTTTAAAAGAATGATATTGAAAATGCTGATTTGACAAAATTGGCATTAACTGCACTTCTGTCTTCATCGCATCTCAGATATGTACTAACACATATACTCAATGGCAGCCACACCAAACTAAAAAAACTAAGTATTACCTACTAATATTCAACTTCTGTGAGGTTAAACTGAGGAAACTTAACTGTATTTTACCCCCAAAAGACCAGAAAATGTTTTGTCATACATGCAGGGGTGGATGCAGAGTGTTTTTGGGAGGTGTTGGGGTGGGGGCATACATTACATATATTAAACTAATATTGCTCCGTCAACATTAGGAATATGATGGACACGCCCACTCATTAACAATATTCTCAACAGTATCTAGATCTTAGATGCACTTTGGCAAACAAAATCAGCCTTAAATAAATTACATTTGTTCAATTTATTGATCAAGATTGACAATAATTGCATTGCTGTCCACTTATAATTTGCAGCTGAGTCTCGAGTATTGCGATTGCGATTGCGATATTGCCCATATCGCAACACATTGGCTAAGCACATACTCGTAGACCTGGAGCTACACCATGTAGCTACTAGTTTGAGTAGGATTTTGCTCATCAAACGTATAATTTTCCTACATTCGGCGCCTGGCAGGTGATTATTTAAGACCCTCTGTGTGTGGAAGTTTGTGTGGTTGGCATGTGTGTACGTCCGGTTTAGCTGCATTAAGCATGGAGATGAAGTCTACAGGTACAGTAGCTAGCTTGCATGTAATGACTGGCTAGATTTTAGCTTAAGGCACAGCTCAGTTTCTTGTTCTGATGACACGTGTGAAATCCTCAAGAACTCATGTAACCCGGTGATCTTACTTTAAAGGTGCCAATACCTGCAGGACTGTCATCTTCATTTGTAGCATATATGACAAAACATTTTTCAGCTGAAAATATTGTGAACGTTTTTTTTAGTAGAACCGAAATTTAAATAAAAATCAAATCAATACCCAAATCTCCAGAGAGAACATTTCACTTTTTTTTTTTTTTTTAGGCTACTTTATGGCCTCCAGCTCCGGGGTTAACCATCTTCAACCTCTATGAATGTAAAACACATTTAAATATTGCACATTCACACTCAAAAACTCCCTCTCTGTTGTGCAAATCGATGTAAGTGCATGCTCTGGTTTTGAGTTTCAATCACTAGCGAAACTGCATGCTGGTACAGAAAAGTCCAACGCACGCAAACACACTCACACACTCTTCAAGGATTACACACACGCGTTGCACTTTTGTCCGAACTGTTCATGGTAATACTGTTGTCTCCAGTCTGGCTATGTCCAGTGGCTCTCTGGCAACTGGGCTGTAAGATTTGGTCGATTTGAGACTGCCATGAAAACCTGGAGGACTATGCAGTATGGATGGACTGGAAATGGAGGCGACAATGACTGATGACGTCTTACACTTCGACGTCCTGGGCCCCAACTCCTCCATCACATTATCCACCTGTGTAGGTGGGAAAAGAGAGAGCTGTTTAGTTACTGAGACTTGACCGACACTTTTCCAGTACGTGCCTGCACTTTGGTGTGAAAGTGAAATTCAGAGAGTCATAGGTTAAAGGGAGAGAATTACGTTTTATCGACGTTGCTTTGATTTGGATCGATACGACTCTCTTCCACTTAAATTGCCAGCACAAGATGAAACAGTTACAGCTGATCAAAAGCACTGATTTATGTTATTGCTGAATGGCTCTCCACGCAGAAAGCCATTAATTCTGGTGGGACTGTATGACACGCTTGAAGACCTGAGATCAATAGTTCTGCACCAAAAGAGCTACCAGAACAAGTCAATTTTTTAAGGATAATCTAATTTCTGTTTTTCTATTTGTAAGAAACTGGTCTTAACAAAATTACAGCAATAATACAAAAAAAAGAAATACACTAGATAGCCTTTTTGCCAAGAGTTAAATAAGATCTTTTTTTTTTAGGTGTAAGGATTTGCATCCACTTAGTTTTTTCTTGCTACTGTAGCTATGTTACATTATTTGTCTTGTGTCACTTCTGCATCTCTACTGACCGCTAAGGCCCCGGGTCCACCTAACATTTTTTTCTAAGGGCCAGCATCTTTTTTTTGTTTTCAATGAGCAGAAAGCGTTCGTAACAGAACGCGGCAGCCTGGAGAAAACTTTTTCTTCCCAGCGCTCTGCCTTTTTTGTGCAGCCTCTCCGAGCGCTCAAGTTTAAAAACGTTCAACTTTTCAGAAAGGCTTTCTTTCTCAAATTTATGATATTCCTTGTAATTTTCCCGCCTGCAGACGCTAAGAGGGTGTTTCTGCACTAAGGACGCTGAGCCCTGAAAATGCTGAACTGCATTGATTTTAAAGAGCTGCCCTAGCCAGGAACCAGGAACATTTCATCTTATCTTAGCTCAGCATTAAGACTTCTGTCAGGGAAACAGTGATGTCTTGTGTATTTCCAGTTAACTACAAACTAACTTTTCAGGTGTACTTATTTGAGGTTTTACCCATAAACATGTTGGATGTAAATAAACTCTTGGCTTATGTATGTCATTATTGCTGGTGCTTCTAATAATTTGGAGATCAGACTTTCTTCCATGAAAGAAAAAGAAAAACATGTTCAAGGTTATTTCATCACTTATTTAATAGATAGAAGCCAAAACTGTTAAATAATTGTTTCACATCACATAATGTCTTTGTAATCTCTATTTAAAACTGTGTTTTGGTAACTTGGGTGTTTCTGCAGCAGAACAGCCTTTTGGTTAAAGATTTCCGTGTGAAACAGTGAATCAATCTTTACATCACTTCTTGTGTTGGAGTGGAGAGAATCCACAACAGATAAAACAATCACTTTGTTTAAGAAAAGAAAGTCTGAGTGGGAAAGCATGAGCGGAATATGCCAGGTAAAAGCTTCAATAAACTTCTGATTTTGTACAAGGTTTGATATATATTTATGTAAGAGCAGCAAAAAATGAATGTAAAGTGAATGGATGTAAAACTTGGATTGGACTGACTAGAAGGGGCAGTAAAAAATACATATGCCAAACATTTCACATTCCTTTATATTTATTTAAAACAGCTGGTTCAGCTTCAGAGTCTGTTAATTTAGGATTTCTTAAATACTGAGGAGTCACTGGACAGTGTTGTACAATAGTTGATATGCCCCTTTAAAAAGTTCTTAGACATGTTCAGACAGAAAGGATGTAAAGGTTGGTCATATGTTTTATCTAGAGCTATCAAATGATTAAAATATTTTATCATGAATTGCAATAGTTAATTGTGATGAAACGCATTTTAATCACGTTTAAAATTCTACTTTTTTTGCATTTCAAAAACAGTTTTGTAAGGCTTTTATTTTGAATATTCATACTGTCTATAAAATTAAGGTACTTTACCTTCTGTTTGACTACAAACCTACATTTGTACAGCAATTTGGTCAGCTGTTGCTGTTTTTAAATGTGCTTCATAAATAAATGTGACTTGACTTGACTAAACTTCTTTTGAAATTAAAAAAATGAACTTCAGTACGTTAGATCAAAGATTATGACATTAACTTAACTACGGAAAAAGGACCTTGGTAGGGATCGATAACTTTATGTAAACAGCTAAAGAGGACGATAAAATGTCACAAGGTGGGTATTACTTTTGAAAAAAGTGTTTGAAAACAGTGTAAAATCCTTGCCAACTCGTGACACAGTGAGCTCGGATTTGTTGAACGCTATTGTTAGCTATTACTTAGCGGTTGTTGCTAATGACTTGTGATGTTATTTGACTATAAAACATGATCAGCTGCTCATCAAACAAGGCGCTGATATGATGATCTATCCCATTGTCTATGTTTATTCAAAGGTTTCCGCTACAAAGGATATGGTTGTTAGTAGTGACAACAAAAAAATGTGCAAAAAAAGCTAAACAAAAACAGACGCCACATGTACTACACAAATGGAGAGGTGGACTTTTGGTGTCTCTTACAGTAGCTGGCAGATGACTGGTCGGCTGTAGACTGAAGTCCGACATGGAGATGTCTTCAGGCTCTGTCAGAGTCTGAACAGTGCGCACACAAACACAGCCACTTAGTGTTTGTTATATTCAAAAGATCTTTTGTTCTGAGTCTCTGAGAAAAATTCCTGCTGAGTACAAATCTAAGGTTGGATTAGAGTTTGAACTCAAAGTAATGAAGCACTGGTTTTAAAAAGTATGTCAGATGATTTACAGAATGATGTACCAACAGGATTAGCATTAGCACTGGAAATTGGGGCAACTTAAAAGCTGTGGTTTTCTTGAAAACCCGTAGTGTTATAAAACATATAGAGAATTCATTTTTAAAGGAAAAGTTTGTGGATGGAAAGTGAATGTTGAGAGCTGGAGGAGTAGAGCAAAACAGATCTCAGGTCTGTCTGTTATTTATGAAGCTAGATGCCACAGTGGGCTAGCTTTGCATTAATACTGAAGCTATCGGCCTACAGCTATACTCTTGCTTTGTCCACAGGAATAATTCCCTCCACCAGCAACTCAAGAGCTGAAATATTTTTGTCAGTGTGATGTTGCTAGGCAACGTACTGAGACCACTGGAACTCTCGTTGTAAACAGAGTCTAGCACACGGCTCCCAAACAATCAGAACTTTTGCCAATAATTAAGCAAACAAGACATAACATCTAATTTGGGAGTTTAAAAGGTGCTCATAGATTGACTTTATTTACTGTTTACATATCTAAGTGTGTGTACATACAGTATGCTGAGTTTAAGCTTAGCTATGCTAGTCAGCATTCGCCTGCAGCTTCAGCGTACAGACATTTTACACCATATTATATCTGTCTTATGTAGGGCATGAGATCAAAGTTATAGTTTGAGCTCAACGTAAAACACTTTGCGTCCAGAAGTCTTACGTAAGAGAAGTACCTTAGTCATCGTAACCAAGATATGTAAATAAAAAATTCTGTCAAAAATGTATTACTTTAAATTATTTTGAAACACAAGACTGTAAAAAAAGGAATACAAAAAATGTGTGTCTAGCAAAGTAATACACAATGGTTAAAGACAAAAGTAACAGTGTCTATCTTTTGCTCTGTGCAGAGATTGAAGCAGATGGAGGTCAAAGACTTCTGAACAATCAGCTGTTTTCGTCTGCCTTCAAGTGCAGTTGAAACGTGGAGTCGCGTCATGCAAACTGTGGATTAAGACTGAAACACCCAGATTATTGGATAAGTCTTTCGGCCCTCTGTAATGGAGTCCTCTGTGAACCCAACCTGCATGCCAGTGTCCCTGTATGTGTGTGTGTGTGTGTGTGTGTGTGTGTGTGTGTGTGTGTGTGTGTGTTTGCATTGATGTGCGTACATGAGAATTGCTTGTGTTTTTTTCTAATGTGAACTAAGATGATTACAGAAAAACGGAAATGCTCCATATCCGATGCCCCACATTGAGTTTGTGGTTCATTGGTCAGACTGTTGGGTTTTATCAAGTACCAATATGTGTGGACGTTTGTCATGATCTACCATCTTACCTAACGACTACTTGCAGAGTTTATGCCAAATTATAAAACATCTTACAAAGATGAGAAAACTGGCCACAATTGTGAACATATATAGTTCACGATTCAACATTATAATATAGAAGTTTAAGTCTAAAGAATCTCTAGAAGTGATGAGTCAAAAGGTCAACCTTTGACTTTTTTTTTTCTCTTGGAGATGTTTCACCTCAAAGGCTTTGTCAGTTCTGACCAAATGGTGGAGGGTTAAAGGCAGTCAACCTCGGAAAGGTCATTCACTCCCTGAAAAGCAAAGAGGTCAAAGAAGGGTTGTCAGTCCACCTGGTTGGCATGTTAGAGTCTGGAAGTGTGTCAGGACGGCATATGTGGGTCTGTTTGAGCTCAAAAAGAGTTTGTTTGTAAGAAATGTTGTTTGTCCACATTTGAGGACAAAAGGGATTACTCTAGTCTTGATGTAAGTACAGACAGTAGGCCGTCTCAGAGAGCAGGAGTTGTGAAAGAGCTCATATATGGGTCAAACAGCCTTTCTTGAAAGACATTCTTTGTGTTGCACTTCACATGAAAAGTGGTGCATATAGTTGTGTGTAAAGAACTGACAGATCATCGTTTTTAGAAGAACATTGGCAGGCACACGGCCATGTAAACCTTCAATGAAAACTTGAGCCTTAGTGAGAAATAAAGAGGCTCTTTGGAGAAAGACTTGAAGGTCCTTTGGGTCATTTCCTGAGCTTGTTACAGTCTACATATTCTTTATTCTGCATGAAGTAGTTTTTCAATTCATGTAACACACATGTCTGCACAGCTGCAAAGCTTCTACCCTATAACATGGTATTTTAAAATGTATTTTACCACATTACTTTATGTTTGAATATGTTTACTCCCAGCTTACACGTTTATTCTGTTTTATTTTTTCTTGCTTTATCAGATGAAGGCTACACATCCTAACCAAATGACTAAAACATTTTTGCAATCCATAAGAGCTTCTTGCTAGTCGAACTACTGTACGTTCTTGTGCATGTGTGCGAAGTAATGCAATGAACAAATGTTATTTGAACAGTTTTCTTAGCTTGTCAGACTGCCGTCACCATACGGATATAAGTCTGGAAGATGTGAGTAAAATGTTATAATGGTGAATGTCTAAAGTCATAGTGTGTCCCTCTGTGAAGGATGAAAGGTCTTTCACCCGTCATAGAGACAGTTTTTTTTACTGACTTAGTTATAATGTCTTTTTAAAATCTTTGACAGAATACTTTAGTTGGTGTTGTGAGCACTCTACAGTTCTGCACTTATGGCCTTTAAGTGAAGGATTATTAGATGGTTATGTTATTCCGGTCTGGAGGATTGCAGCGGCCTTTACAAAACTATTTGAATTCAACTTTGTCTGTCAACTGCAAAGTTCTTAATGAATCCTAAAAACAAAAACAGTAACTCTTCAAAGGTAAGTCTTATCCAGAGTCCAAATCAACAGGGATAGTGAATACTTGATCACAAAATCAAACCATACTGCGACAAGGGACCAAAACATCATGATCTAACCAGATCGTATGCTGAAGAATGCTCCATCTGACATGACCTCATGAAGCAATGTGCCAGTAAATACTGAACATAAACATGACGTCTGTGCACTCTGACTTCGAAACAACATGAGCTCACTACTCAAAGGATTGGATTACGATTAGATTTGGCATTATGCCAAAACAGGAGCCAAATCCCCCATCTAAACCCAGTTTGAGAGCTAAAAGTCAAAGTGTCTCGGTGTGGTGACGCCTTTCTGACTCTTAAAGTAGAAAAGTTATAAATGTATCAGTTTCACCTTCAGTTTGAGTAACACTAGTGCATATCAAAGTGTGTAAGTAACACTTTGTTTTACATAATCCAAGCACCAACACTCACTGTGATGTGCGAGATGAGACGTATGCCTGGGTCAGGGAGGTTGTGGCCACTTCTCTCAAAGTCTCCCGTGTGGTGACCTCTCACTTTTGACCTCTGGCTGGAATGGCGCACCTGTTTGGCATCAGCAGACAGCTGACGACTGACGGGCGTCCGAGACGAGCACTCGTCCTCCGTGTCTGAGAAATGAGCCTGAGAAAAAAACAAAAAAGAAACAGCAAAAATCAGCAACTTGTAATTTAGAGTATTTATCAATGGAGGTGTAAGACAAAGACATACCATATTATATATGAGATAAACTCACTGATTCGCTCTCAGACAGGGATGAGTTGCGGGGCTTGCTGGCGCATTTGCTCTCTGATTGGCTAGTGAGGGTTGATCGGCGGGTGGACAGGAAGCTGCTGCTGCTGAAGCGGTCTCTGCCCGTCATGCACAGTAATGCTGCGAGATAAGGAACGTATCTGCTGATCGCCGACCTGAGGGAGAGAAAATCAAATTCAAATCGTTAATTAAACACATTTCATTTGATCAAACAGTTGGGCCAAGTGAACGGGGCCAATTTGACCTTCTTCATCAAGGTTTCAAGAAGAACATTTAAATTCTATTAACACATGAAAGTGGGTGATACAGAGGAAATGTCCTCAGCTGATTTATAGCTGTGAATTAAAGGGATCGTCTGAGGTTGATGTGATGTGGTACGATGTACTTATCAATAGATACACATTAGATAGTAGCACAGAGAGAGTTTCTACATGGAAGCTCACATAAAACAAAATACATGTAACTGAACCAACACATATAACACTTACGTATTTACTGCAGGCGTAAAGGAAACTGTACCTTCTTAAAATACTGTAACTAAAAGGTGTTTGGTACATCTTCTACAATGTATTGTATTATATTGTCTTTAAACTGTACATGTTGTCTACTATGTATTAGATTTTCTATTATATTCTATTTAACACAATTCTATTTTCTTCTATTAATATTTTCTATTATATTCTATAATTTGTAATCCTTTTCTATACTACTGTATTTTCTTCAATCGTATCCTACCTTTTTATACTCCATTATATTTCATTCTACTCTACTCTATTCTAATTTGTCCTACACTTCTTTCTGTTCTACTGTATTGTTTTGTGATTTATTCTCTTATTTTTGTTTTTCTTGTTCAAAGCTCATGTGAACACATTTTAGACGATTATAAAAATAAACTTTAATTAGATGTTAGATGTTAGATGTTAGAAGTGATAAACAGCACGCCACAGGAAAAGCCTTTTTTTACATTTTACACATCAAATATTAAAAAAAAAAGTGTACAGGACAAAATCATCAAAGACATCACAGGTACCACTTTGTCCACAGGGGGCGCCATCATCAACACAAATGGAAAGTTCCTCATAGGGGCTTTAATTTTCTCAAATTTATGATTTATTTTTGTGTCAGTATTTGTTCTGAAAAGTGGAATTCATTGATATATCACCGGACTGTGAAAAATCATAGAAAGGTGCCCATGACAAGAAGGAAACAAACAAACATTTCTGTTGAAAGTTCACAAACATGAACTTCTTGGTGTCTACTGTGATAACACAACACTGCTATAATACTGCTGATCAGAAAATACAGATATCAGATGATTTGGAACCTGTAAGACATTAATAGAATATTGGCCACCCAAACACAAATACAAACCTAGAAACTCAGAGAAAACAGTGTCCACATCAAGCAGAGTACACGGCAAAGCACTGCCAAGAATTGGACACAGACTGGGACCGAAATAAAATTCAATATTTACTCGGGGAGAAAACTCGGTTTGCATTGGAAGCAGAAAAATATGTCAGAGCATGACAGAGCCTGAGGTAAAACACATGAAACTCCACCGAGACACTTTTTAAATCTGCCTCCTGTTTCTGATTTAAAAGGGTATTTCTTCTCTGGTTTTTACCATTGACATCACATTTAATGGTTGGCTAACTTAGTCTCGTTTTTTATTTAATTGTTTGGGATTTTTATTTATTCATCTTCAAAATATTCCGTGTAGATATAGTGGAGAGAGAGAACATGTAAACCTATAAAAAGGTGTTTTGATGGTTTTCTACACAATACTCATCCCTTAAATATGCATCTTACCTGTATTTGGGATGTGTTATAGCGTATATGATGGGGTTGTATATCGCAGATGCTTTCGCGATCACAGCAGGAACAGAGTTCATATATGGAGTCAACAGGTCGGCGTACCTGAGGGAGACAGAGGAGAGATAAGAGCAGGGACAGATGTCAGCAAGAGGAGGAAAAAAGGAAAGAGGGAAATGAGACATATTCATGTGACAAGGGCAGATGTGGGTGTGTTCCCAAAATAAAAGATGAGTGTAGACACACAGTCACAAGGTCAATGCTGAATTCATGTTGCTGTGACTGACCCTGCACTGCTGTAGAATGTGGAAAGTACAATCAATAAAGTTAATCAAGCTGCCATTCACACTTTAAATAACAAGTGAACAATTACATCAATTCAGGTCAAATATGATACCTACTTAAAAGAACTTCAAGGTCCATTAATTAAGGAAATTATAAATTATAAAGAATTTCTTTACTCTGAGCTTTGGTTTTAGAGGCCCAGTTTTTAATATATTTTAAGTTACTCATGTCTCAAAATATATATATAATGGAAATATAGTAACTCCTTTTTACCAGATTAACTGCTATGAAGGCGACTAGGTCAATGGATGAAAGAGAGTCACAGCGACAATGACTCAAAGACAAGCTGCTGTAAAAAGGTGCATTTTAAATTACTTCAAAAATATGTCAAAAAGTTCACATTTTCTCCTCTTGAAATCTATGTAGCTAACTGTTTTAGCGAACAGTTTTCTTTTCACATCAAGCAGATGCTGAGTTATGATGATGAAGTATTTTTTAGGCAACCTGATGAATGTCAGGTCCAGAATTCCTTCTCTTTTAGGTATTTATATGGCCTCTACATTCTCCAGAACTCATTTTGCTTCAGACATATTTCAAATTGTTAACAAGTTTTTTTTTTTTTATTATATTGTTTTTGGGCTTCAGCCTTTATTTAGACAGGACAGTGGATAGAGTAAGAAATCGGGAGAGAGTAGGGATGGACATGCAGACTTGAACCCGGGCTGCCTGCTTGGAGAACTTTTAGTCTCTGTACATGTGTCGCGACCGAGGCCATCAGCATTCACCAGCTTGTTTCTGACTTTGTCTGTCTGTAGTAATTTTTTCTCTTAAAACAGCTGCCGGCTATTGCTGAAAATAAGGCTGTAAAAGCGGTGACAGTGAAGTAAAACTGTTTTCATCCACAAAGGTAAACAATGACGTTAAAAATGTCTAAATGCTCCTTAAAAAGAGGAGGGAAGAGGTAAGTCAGTTCACGAATGCATATGAGCCCTCTTACACAACACCATGTCACACTTTTTTCACATTCTGATTTCCATCAGAAGGAATCAGTTAGAGCTGCTTTAGAGACTCTGTTTCCTTCGGAGAGCAGAGACTTCACTGCCCGATCTGACTGAAGAACTATTTCCTCTAAATGTGACTGAATTAGGATTCATTTGTCACCCACCAAGCAGCCGGAGTAACATTCAAGTTGCAGAGCCTTAAAGCTTCTTTGACAAAAATGTTTTTAATCCTCAAGGTATTTCCAGATCGAACACAAAGTAAATGTTTGTGTTGCTTTAGAATGGAAAAACACTGCTGCCTGGTTTTGAATAGGTTGATACATGGACTGTGGCAGCTTTAATAACACATTGCTGTCAGTACTGTGCTGCCACAAATATAGTGCTAAGCCAGTTTTCAGATCATACAGAGATCTTTTGACGTCACTAGACTTTAAGATAATATGTTTTAAGCAGTCGTGGACAAAGCACACACACATACACACCTACCCGGCGAATGCAGTGAGGGCAGCACAGGAGTAAGGGGCCCAGGAGACGACAAACAGCAGGATGACGATGAGTGCGATCTTGGCCATTTTCCACTCACTCCTCATCTTATGGGCTCTCTTTGCAGAGTCTCTGGTCCCGTCGCAAGTGATCTTTGTTATCGCTCTGTCAGAAGCAGTCATTCATCAAAGTAATGAAACCTTTTTTTTTTTTTTGCTTTTCAAATTTTCCATTTCAAGATCTTTTTTTTTCCTCTCATTATCGTAATTGTCTTTTTTAATTCATTTCTTTAAACGGTCATGCAGGTAAATTGACTCAGAAATATGCTGTGATTGTGCGCCGACACAGTTTTCTCATCACCTGTATTGGCAGCCCGCCTGTACAGGCAACATTAACGTTCAGCTCAAGCGCAACATCAGTGGAAATCAATAGAAGAAACCAGACACATCATTAATCAACAAGACATCCGTTTCAAAACACACACACTCACACACCGGAGTGTATGTTGTTGAAGTGAGTAAGATAGGAGCATGATTTAACATTGACTGCATGTGTGTGTGTGTGTGTGTGTGTGGGTGCATGTACCCACCGTGTTGTGTGTCGGATGGCTCTGAAGATGCAGCAGTAGCTGAAGATAATGATGGAGAGGGGTATGAAGAAGACAAAGGTAAAGAGCAGCATGGTGTAGGAGCGGACAGAAGGGGTGAACGTCATGTAGTCCCAGGAGCAGGACGTCATCAGACCCTCTGGGACGTAGGCACCTGTGGAGAACATAAACACGTCAAGAGGTCGTTTCCCAGAAAATCTGATAAATCCTTTTTCAGTCAGTTTCTGTGTTGTATAGTGTATGTGCTTCTTCTCTATCTGAGAGGCCTTGAACTCCCTGCATCTTCACAATAGCATTCAGTATTCTGTATGTGTTCGATAACCTGTAGGCACGGTTACTTTTCACAATGTATTCAAACAACACTTGTGGATTTACTCTGGCTGCTCAATTGATGATCCGCTAGTACCCTCCTCCCTTCTGCGTTATCGGTTATGTAAATGAACAAACAACATGGACTCTGCGCTGGCCAAGACAAATTGGCATTAGTTAAAGGAACAAGTTCAGCTATACCTTTCCTGTGCCAGCACAACGCTGAAACCAATTGTTGAGATATGTCTGGCAATGGGGTGACTAAGATTCTATCCAATGATATAATATTCAACAAAGAAGCCAAGTTATTAAAGGAAAGAGTTCATTGTTGAACTACATATAGCATTGGACAATGGACAAGAGTTGGAAATTATAACAGCAGCCATAAACTCTCTGTGGAGCACATCAGTTTCATGATTTGTATTGAAATTATGCTCAATTGCATTGACCCTATTAGATAAATAAATCCAATGATAAAACGAAAATGTCTATCAAAGCGACATTCTGTTATGTGTCATTATTACAGTATTATTGTTATTCTGTTATATGCCGTTTCTGGTTTTCTGAAGCAAAAAAGAAATAACAAAGTGGCCCGAAATGCAAAATCTATATAAGGGTAGAAGATGAGGCTTTTCCCCCTGTTGTTTCTACTATAAAATAGTCAAACCTGTTGCATTGGGAATGCCCACCTTGACTACATCCTGCATTTCATACAAAGTAAATAAAGGAATTACACACCCAGAAACACAAAAACATAAAGAAACATGAATAAATGTTCAACTACAATTTAAAATAAACCTACAATACACATATACACATACACACTTGTAATATAGCTGCAGACCTTGGAAAAAAAAAATCACAGTCTCTCCTTCAGTCACATTCAGTCACGGAAGGAAGTCATAAGTCAGTTTTATTGCATGTTGTGTTAAGTTGTTGTGGCAGTAGGGGCTCCAAACCCCAAGGGATTTTCTGTTAGAAAACAGCAGCAGGGTCGACAAAGATAATAGACCAGCAACAGGAGTTAACAGTGTCTGTGTCTTAAATACCTGTGTTGGTTCGGTTCAAATAAATATACAAAATGTAAACCTTTCAAACAATTTGTCTATACAGTAAATTGAAAGTGGAAGGAAATCATCTGTTTTGCAAGATTGGTATAGGAAAAGAAACACATAATTAGATTAATAAAATAATGGAAGATAATGCCAATAAAATGGCCCAAACAATCTAAAGAATATCTAAATATTTCACATATCATAAAATTATATCACGAAAACGAAGGTAAGAAACATATTTAGATACAATTTGGTTGCAGTGCTTTCACAGTATGTATACTGTAGTATGTATGAATTCATGTGTTTTAAATTGGCTGAGTTGGTTGCATGCTTTTGTATAGGACTTTTTATATTTTTCGTCCAGTTTCCCAAAGGAGTGCCGCAGGGCTCCATACTTGGTCCTCTCATGTTCTCTGTCTACATGCTGCCACATGGGAACATTTTCACAAATTGCAAAAATACCTAGTGTTTTGCCCACTGGTCCTCCCATAATTTACGTCTTGTTTGGACAGATAACTTATGGTCTCAGTTTTGAGAACAAATAGTGGTTTCCTGTTATTTGTGTTAACAGCTCTGGTGTTTGCCCTCTGTAAGGCCTATGTTAGGTCTTGTAGAGCGGCAGCTAATGAAAATGACAAGCTGTGACCCTGACAGCAGTTCATCAGGATGTGAAAGAAATACATGTTAGAAGGCCAGTAGTTGGATAAATACATGCTTGGAATTACTTCTTGAGGACACTATTAAAGGGATACTGCAATTAATGTATTGAAAATGATTATTTTGTTAAATAAAAGACCCTTTAGTTTAAAATGTCTCAAATACTAATTCAAACCACTTGCCTGCGAGCCTTCAACAAAAAACCTTATTTTATAGACAGAAATTACAACCAGTGCATAACTGTTAATCCATTATAAACACACAAGAGCCTTTCCATAATTTACCTTATACTAAAACAATTAAACGTACTTGACAGAGAAGCTGTAGGCTACAGGCATTAATTAAATTTAAATTTTTAAAGAAGGATCAAGTATCATCCAATCAGAGATGCTTAAACAATATACTTTCTTCAGGAGCTGTAGTCACAAACAAACATTAGGAACTGCTGAGTTTAACACACTGTTTAGTACACACAGACACATACACACACAACTAGGTTGCTAGGAAACAGAGTGGTTGTGCTGTCCCTCTAGATAGATGTTGCTTACCTCTCTGAGTGTCATTCTTGGTGTCCTCAACAGTCTGCTCTTGGTGAAACATTCTCACGTTTTATTATATCTAGTGCCACATGAACCAGTATAGTAAGCCCCTCTGCTCCAGTATGACCACCCCTCCAACCAATCCCACTGTAACCAGTCCACCTCTCTGTCCAACTTCTCAGAATCTTCACACAATTTACATTAAAGGAGGCACTTCATTAACAAGTGAGTCATGGATGGGTTATAGATGGGGGTCTTTTAACGGTGGTTTGTACTTGAGTCTTTGTGCCTGTATACGTTGTATTGTTTGAACTGGTTGCAACACAATTCTCCCAAAATGGCAATGAAGTTGAAGTTAAAGTTATAGTTGCATGTAAAAAACTAGAAAGACAGAAAGCCAACCTAACTGAAGATTCAAGTTCATAAGTATAACAACTCACAAAGACAGATGAAAGGGTATTACAAACGAGAAAGAAAGTATAGAAGGCGAAGTGACCATTTGAGCCACATGTGAAATCAAACAAAAAAAGTTGAATTACCACTTGGGATCCACTGTGAGCATATAGGCATTTAGCTTTTAGCAAGTCCAAGCATGCAACTGTTTTTAATGCAACATCTTTGGTGTGCATGTATTGAGTCATTAGTGTGCTTATGGTGGTGCATTAAAACAGTAATGCAGCCTTTAATGTGAGGTCAAATAAACAATAGTCCTGTCCTGTAACCCCACTCCTAATAGAAAGAGGTTTCATTTAATGAATTGTATTAACAGTAAAGTAGATAATGTTGTCCACAAGAAGCTCTGCTAATGTGGTGAAATATAGGTGAGACATTTATCTCACTTTAAGAGTGTATAAATGGACATTAGTGCTCAATTAAGAGGAATGATGTAACCCTATCATATTGCAAGAAATATCAATTAAAAGTATCATCACATTTCAGCTCTTTTTTTTAAGGCACAGAGGCAATACAGTCCACATAAGAGTGTAATTAAAACAAAAGAATATTAGTTTTATAAAACCCAGCACCCACCCCCCTCACTGGAGGACAACTTTGCATCTAATTATATATTCTTACACGGACTGGTATAATAACAATTTAGCCACCTTTTTTTTTTCTTGTCTGCAAATGTTTATTCTATTTAAATGAGAAGCAACAATGTGGTTAACTGGCAATGAAGGTTTCACATTTTTCAAACAACACTGTGAAGCCTGCCTCTGTTGGCCCAGCCACAGTGGTGTCCTGAGGTTTAGCAACCAGAAATTGGTGCATGGTGACAGATCAAGAGAGGAATCAAAGCATGAGGAATGAACCTTAAAACTTTTTTTGCTTTTGAGAGAAATTTGCCCACCGATAAAGCTGAAGTTAGCAAACATTACCAAAAATGCATCTGACAAGGAGTGTAAGCAAAGTAGGCTGTGTGTAGTGAAGTAACGGATCTACCCTCTGTATCCAGTTTTTATGTTACTGGACCAACCAATCGAACTTTGAGTATTTAAATGACATCCGATTGGTCCAATCCACAAGGACTAGAGCCGGGCACGGCATATACTGTATATCACTGAGAACACAAAGCAAGCAGTCAACAACCTCATCAGTTTTTGTTAAGCTGTTGTATTGTCAGCTTAAGGTAAGAATAACGTGATCTGCCTTCTGAGCCAAGTCGTAAATGTATTTGTCACATTTACGAAACAGAAAAGTTCTAGATGACATAGTACTTTCAGCGGAAAGTTGACATGCTGACACTTTAAAAAGTTTTTAAAAAAAAAGGTACAATACTAAGAGAGAGCTCAACAGACTAACACCCTCAGAGAAATCACCCTGATCGATGATGACTCTTAAGTTGTACTCACTCCAGCCAAAGAAGGGGGGCAGGCTCCAGCCCATGGAGTAGACCCAGGCCGCAGCTACAATGCTCAGGGCTTTCCTTCGGGACATCGCCCCCAGCGAGGCCAGAGGTCTGGTGATCACCACGTACCGGTCCACTGCAATCACCATCAGTGTCATCATACTACAGATACCAAACAGAGCTCCGCAGAAGGCATACAGCTCACAACCTGGAAGAAGAGAGGACAAACTTTAGCCAACACTGGAAACATTTCGAGCTAAAAGATTATCTTTATTCTACGGTAGAATGTCTGTTTTGTCAGCTTTATTGTATTTTCTGTATGTTACGTTAGCAAGAAAACATCAGATACAAACATACTTTATAATTGCCTTTTAAAACCTTCTGTAATGGCACAAAAGTTTTACTGCTTTGGTTCCATCTCACAGCTCCCAGAGCATAGTTTCTGGCTACAACAAGCAGCTGTTTGGAAAATTGAATAAAACCCAGAGTGCCTTACACCATACAGTAAAAGCACACAGCTAGTAGGCAGCTGGTAAACAGATTGATGCCTTTAGTTTAAGATATTGAAATTTCCTTCAGCAGTTGGTGGAACCCAAACGAAAAGAAAAGGCGCTTATAGAGTGAAAGAGAATGATAGTTGTGAAGTGAGACTTGCTGTACATCTCCAAATTTTATATTTTCAATATTAATGTAATAGGATGATATTAAAATGTCCTTTAAATTTTTGTATTTCATTGAAACAAAGCCCGTTTGGATTGATTTAAGTGGAAGGATGTTGGGAAAGACAACAGTGGAGGAAAGACAGAGAAACAGGAGAAGCAGAGGGAATGGAAAAAAGATGCGATAGGATAGTAGTGGGAATTGGAGGTGAAAGAAAGGGGAAATAAGGTCAGGTTTATGGGAAGAGGAGCACAATAGGAAGGATGAGTCAGGGTGTCAGGTGAAACAAGAAACAGAATGATAAAAAAGATGGATGGAAGGGTGATTGGAGACCAAATACGTTGTTACCAGGGGGAAAGCTAGAGAAAGTGTGGCATGTGCGAACAGCATTGAGAGCTTAAATAATTAATAGATGTAGAACTTACAGTAAATAACCGTAATATGCTGACATACTGTGCACGATTTCTTGCTACAGCATTGACAAGACATCTAACAGGCCCCTTATTGTTCCATAGCGTCCATACAGCTTATAATTACGTTAAACTTATCCATAATGTATGAAGAAATCTACACACACACACACACACACACACACACACACACACACACACACACACACACACACACACACACACACACACACACACACACACACACACACACACACACAACCAAATACAAACACTCAATCATTCCCTTATCAGCGCCTGTCCCTTCAGGCTCAGAGTGTGTGATTACCGCCGACCTGTCACACAGCATGTAATCACCGTGCCAAGTCATCACATCTCAGCACAAGACAACATCTGAATTGTGTCCCTGGCGTGAAGAAACCCAAACAAATATCGTTCAGGTAAAAGAACGGATATCACAATGCTCGGCTGTCTAAAGTGTGGAAAAGTTACTGCAGATAATGAAGTCCAGATCGGCTCCAAAAGAACAGCAGACGTTCTCTAGAGAGGAACTATATTCTAAGGTCCTGGGGCATTTTTAAGATCAAGATAACAGGCATATGTAAAATATCTCAGGGGTCATTTCATTTGATATTACAATCATTTTTAGCAAATCTTGGAAAAATCTGAACTAACAGAATTACATGATATAACCACCTCTTCACATTGAATAATGTCACAGAGGCAGTGTTTTTAAACTTCATGCCACCACCTCTGAAACAATGCCATTACAAAGAGCACTTTTGAGAGGAAACCTTCACAACAAGTGGTTAAGTTAGTGAGAGGGTTACAGTTTGGTTAGGTTTCCATTCCCCCTCAAACCCCCACACAGGACTACCTCACTGGACTGTAAAATACATATAACGTGCAATATATTTATCTGTATAGTAATTTTACTCATAGCTTTTCTTTTTATATCTATTTATATCTGCACCTTATTTTTCTATGTAAATACTTGCTGCTGTTTTTTATCCTGCACTACAACGAGCCAAATGCAACGGAATTTCGTTCTTATCTGCACTGTAAAGTACAAGTTCGAATGACAATAAAAAAAGTCTAAGTCTAAATATTAAATAATAAAGTTTAAAAAAAGATGGTGGTTTGGGTCAAAATAAGTACATTTGTTGAGTTGCGTACAATTGGGACTTGCGTAATATTATATAATGCATGTGATGAAAGCCAACATTGACTTGGCGCTTGAGCTCAGGTCTCCTCAAAATGCTTTTTTTGAACTCCCTAATGCCCCCAACTGCGACCAGAATGGTCTTTTACAGTTTTAAAACTATGTTACATGACTTTCTAACAGATTCCTGTGTACGCCACGACAAATGATCCCTTTAAATCTTCATTTTAAATTGTTTCAATGGTACTGACATGCACTTCAAACACATTTCATACAATAAGTACTGGTCATTTCACATATTTCTGTAAGACAACATTTTCTTGAAAACACTTTTAATTACTGTACATATAAATTTGAGTTGGTTCTGAATTCATCTTTACCTCACAGCTACCTACCTTAAATTATATTTTGTAGTGAGTCATTCTTATTTACCATATATACATTTTCCTTAAATATTGGGCAAGTACCTTTTATCTACCAATTTTGTTTATTTTTCTGGTCTTAACTGATTTTGTTATTCTCTGTAACGATTCACATTTTGCTTAACTGAATGGTTTTACCAATTATGTTCAGGAAGCATTGGAGAGCACTTGGGGTTCTGCACACCGTCCACTTTCAAAGAGTGGATGCACAGAAATTCAATTTCAAAAAGTGGAGCTTCTGCAAAAACACTTAAAGCATTAAGGACATGGACAATTTGGTCCATCAAGAAAGGAAATTAAAGAAAGACAGACAGAATTGGTGAACAAATCCTGATAACAACAAGCTTGTTAAACATGTTGGGGACATGTCACTTAGTGTTTGAGTTATCAAATCACATCACATATTAATATTCTAAATTCTCTCCTGCTTGAATGTCCCTATTTACAGATAAAAACATCCCTTTAAAGATATTAAGGATGTGCTAACTGCATTTCAGTGGGGGTGAAAGACAAATTAATGCAGCTCTCAGTGTAAAAATAAGGCCAGTTTTGGCCTCTTTATTACATAGAAATGATCCTTTGGGGGCAATGGACGTGTTGTGCCAAGTTTATATCCTATAATTGCAGAGGTTGCTCCCTCCTGAGCAACAGACTGACAGATTATCCTACTTAAACATGCTAACGTTAGCCTCCCTAGAGCCACACTATTGCTAAGAAGTGCCATCATTTACAGGTGCAGGGGGGATTGAGTTCTAAAGAGCAGGTTGAATAGAACACAATTAAAGGTTCAGTTGGCTTTTGCTTTGTTGTTTCTATAGCCACTATTCATCCTTGAACCCTCTTGTTAACTTCTGTCTCTCTGTTTCTTCTGAAAAGGACAGGCAAAAGAAAGAAGAGATGTGTTAAAAAGTGGTTTGGGGTTGAAGGGATAAAAGTGAGAGTCCTCTAGCTGTAAGCGCCATTGAGAGTTGAGCTCCAGATTTGACAGCGATTGGCTGTCTTCATCAAGGTCAGGACAACTCCTGAAGGAAAACACCATGCTCTGACTATCAGTGTTTGATCAGTGGAGTGTGGAGCCTCCTATACCTCCTCTCTATCTCGGCTCCCAGCAGGTTGCTTAAAAAACAACAGAGTGCAACATCCCCCGCCAAATGCACTCACGTAAAACACAGCTGTGACATGCATCCTAGCTTTGTTCTGAGTGATCGATGGGGTTTGGATACTGCAGAGTAAGCCTTTGGTGTTTCTTTTTACGCTGTAGCAGAGAGGGATGATAGAGGACGGCAGGCCTGTGTGTGTGTGTTCAGAATCTTAACTGAACTGTGGGTCACACTTAGCAGGGGAGGGACACATTTCAGGTGCCTGCTGAATCTGAAGTGTGCATGCATGAATGTTAAAGATGTGTTTGGATGCACACTGAAGACGGTGTGTAAGAAAATGTGTGTTTTTTAATGTTTTAGGATAGTTTGCACAGTGTGTAAAAAAAGTAAACATGTGTGTGCATGTGTTACCTTTTTTCCCAAAGATCCAGCGCTTGTGCATGCTGGTGATGAAGAAGATGGGTGTCTGAGTAAGACACATGAAAAAGTCTGTGACAGCCAGGTTAATGATGAAAATGTTGGATGGCGTTCGCAAGCTCCGGCTCCTGCAGATAAACAGAAAAAAACACAAACAGCTGTTGAAATAATAATATCAATTTTAGAAAATAAATTATCCCTTTAGATTTTGCGTGTTGCTGAACAAGCTTATTGGAGGAAGTCCTTTCCTTACAAACGTACCTGCAGAAAGCATACATGACCAGGAAGTTTCCCAGCATGCCTGTGATGCCCACAAACAGGATGACAACCCCGATGGTGTAGTGGGCGTGGTCTGGGACGTCTACTGTTGGAAACGGGTGGTTTGGGACCAGCGCAGCCTTTGCAACATGAAATACAAAATAGGATGTAAATGTCATCAGAAATGATGCTTATTTGACTGCAGGGATTATTCTCATGGCTGTGAGGGTAAGGTGTGTAAAAATGATATGCGCAAGGGCAGCTGTGGTGGCAGACGATGTTCCCCACCAAGCAAGGGCAAACCTGCTACAACAAATCAACTGTGTGAAAACGGTTAAGTTGATTGAATGGGTCGAGTCAGGTGGCTTGGTTGGAATAAACCTGCAGCCACAGCAGCAGTTTCATGGATCACTTAATAGGCACTGGAAGGTATGGAGAGTAACTCAACCAAGAAATAAACTTAAAGGGAGATGGAAACTTAAAAAAAAAGATAAAAAATGCTCGTTATTTGTTATCACTGAACTCAACCTTGAAAACTGAAATTAAAAATGATGAATCATTCCAGAGAACATTGCTGCCACCAGGACAAAATAAAAGTAGCTTAGTCTTTAAAGACAGCCTTTGTAAATCCATGAGCTGGGCATTATGGCCTTTGCCAATTGACCCTATTTGGACAAGAAGGTAAAACCGTGCTGTGCAAACACAACATTATTATAGTTACTACGTCTTTGAACCATGGCTTACTGGCTAGTTTGTTGACTACAAAAAATTCCCACAAAAATCTATTTGAGGGTGGTATGCAGGGTTGGATTCAGGGGTGCACCCTATTGGCTAATGCAAAATCCTTAACTAAAATGGGCTATTTGCCTTGTCAAAGCCAGCTTATCTTTAAATTAACTATGTGGGCAATGTTGCAACAGGCTGCTTGTAGCTGTCTTTGCATATTCATTTGGTACATTTACTTTTGTAAGGTTAAAGTAGGTATGATTAATGGAGTTACAAAGGGTAAATAAAAGGTGTTCTATTAATTTGTGTGTGCACAGAAACACACAAACTTCATGTCACCTTGCATACCTTAGTCAAAAGTGCCATCTGCAAAAAAAAACAACACACTCACATTCGTGTTAATGGTTATGTAAATGTATAAGATGGTTTTTATTTTGGATCTGTTTAAAAAGGATAAGGCACTCGTGATTTCCCAAGGCCCGATGCAACAGAAAGAAACAACAAGTGTGCATACAACGTGATGATGCAAAGGACAGAAGCCTTGGCTTGCTGATGCAAAAATAAATAATTCTCTAGCAATGAAGGTTTTTAGCTTTGATCTGAAAACATCAACAATGTATCGGCGCTGTCCACTAGAGGCCCTTTTTTTTTTCATTAGGTTCAAGTACCAAAAGAGTACGAGAACTCGTGCAGAATTTCAAGGGATGAAATCCTGGAAATTGCAAGCCAAATCATAATGTAACTCTCAAAGCATCACGCCGAGTTTTGGCAATTCCAGGATTTCACTCAACATTAGCATTTAGCTTCTGAGAAGTGGCTGCACCTCGGAGCACAAAGCGCCACTGAAAAATTCCTCTCAGAAATAATGACACAGCCTCCTGCTTTTACACTTTCCTTTTGTCTCTCTGTGTTTTCTTTCCAGTGCCCACACACACATGAAAACACACACTCACAGCAACACACACCCACTCACCAGGACTATACTTCCACTAAGCTTCCGTGGGCGCCCGACACACACATCTCCTTTTATTAATCCTGGCTGCTGCATTTAAGCGCCCGTGTTATGTTGCTTTACACACATGCGCTTCAGTGTCCAACATCTGTCTCCACAGTCCTACTTTTCTGCAGAGTCATATATACTGGGGTCACTGAAAGGAGGAATAGTGGAAAGTGATGGAGTGGTTATGTAAGTAAATGAAAGGAAAGGTCATGGGGAGGTGTTACTGAAATGAGGGAAAAGTGCACCGAGTGAAGGTGATATGCAGATGTGGCGTGTGCTTGTGTGTGCTTGTGTGTGTGTGTGTGTGTAATGTAAACACACTTGGATCCAGTCTGACGCAGTCATGTCTTATGTGACGGTGGATCACGCTCAAGGTCTCTCTACTTTGCCTGCCTTCATTTGTTCCCCGATCCCATATTTACTGTCTGCTCCCTAAATCACTCGAACACTCCTTTCCTTCCTTCCTCTCTCATTTCCTCTGTCTCTCCCTGGTCTAGCCGCTCAAGGGCCAGATTAATGCCGATCGCAAGGGGAGGAGAAAGGCGAGAGGGTCACGGTCTCCTCACCACCTCTACTGTCTCTGTGTGTGTGTTTGTGGATTTTAAGATGGAGATAATGGGCGGTAATGTCCGCCTATCTACTGTCTGTCTGCGAGCACGCACTGATGCCACAGATGCCAGCAATTCTGGGTATTCCTTTGTAAGTAGAGAGCAAGTGTAATGAATGTGAAGGGTCTTGTGGCTTTCTAATACACAGCAATTAAGAACAAGCAAAGACCAATAAATTGAGAGCGGGAGAAGATAAAGATTAGGGAGAGAGAAGAGAGTGAGAGACATAGTGTGATGGGAGAGTTAAACGTCCATGTTAAGGAATTTAATCTGAACAGCCATGCACACTCGTGGTTGAACCCTTACAAACACATGCGCTAATCTAATAAAAATGCCTTAATTACTTCTAGTGACAGGATTATCATGTTCTGTCTAGTGACAGGATTATCATGTTCTGTTATCAGTGCAAAGATTCACTTACAGAAGAAAAAAATGTATGTTCACTAGGATCTGGTCAGTGCATCGTGTCATGGTACAACAACACAGAGCCATACAGCTATGTGAGGGAATTAAAAAAAGGTGCTGCAAAAAGCATATCTGCATCAACATAAACACCCTGTAAATACATTATTAACGCACAGTTTAAAAAAAAAAAATCAAACGCAAATCCAGAAAACAAATGCAACAGAGAAAGGCCGATCATCAACACCAAAGTACTCCATGCCTGTAGGGGGCGCTGAGTGGAGCTGCTTCATTTTTCGATGAAAAAACGTCACAATAACTCCACTCAACTTTGTCCTCTGATATTGGAATAACTGGATCATATGTGGAGAATGGTTGCAAATGGGCAGATAGTGTTTAGTGAAGTCTGGGCAGCTGTTAAATGTAGCTGCTGTTTGACAGATAGCTCACTTAGCCATGCAGCTTGAGTTACTTTAAGCCTCGGCGGCTGTGGCTCAGTTGGTAGAGTCATCGCCTCTCAATCAGAAGGGTTCAAGGGTTCAATCCCCAGCTGAGCATCATGTCCGATGTGTCCTTGGGCAAGACACTTAACCCTGAATTGCTCCCGCTGGTGTATGAATGGAATTAGTTACTTCTGATACTACATAGAGATCACTACCATCAGTGTGTGACAGGTGGTGCAAAAGCACTTTGAGTAGTCGGAAGACTAGAAAAGCGCTATATAAGCTCAAGTCCATTTACCATTTACCTCTTCAGACTGCCTTGGGAGCTGTGAGAACCGGCCAAGTGTTAGTGTTTACTCAGGAAAGAGCAGCCAGAGCCAGAATAATCAGGCTCGTGGCAGGGCAGGACTCAAGCAGGAAAGATGGTGGAGTTTGACTCACAGGGGAGTCATGTTGACTTTACAGTATCCATGAGAGAAACATCACTACCCCATTCACCTGCCATTGATATGCTGTAGCTTGCTGGCACAAACTGTTTGTGTGTGTGTGTGTGTGTGTGGCTGTGCTTGTTGTCCGGGTGGGCATTTCATTGAAAATTACTTTTAGAAAGTCACTGTTATTCAAAAGAAATTCAAATATTCACAGAGGCTGGGATGGACCGATATATACTTTGTTTAATAGCTTGATGCTAACACATGGTGGAAATTGCCATTAACCGGCTAAAAGATTAAGTATCACGGTCACTGCTCTTTCAACTCAAGTAACCATCTATTTTACTTGACAATCTTAAGTCAAACCACAGACTGCATACACATTTGAATTGTTTTCCAAGTTTAGAGATGCTGAGTTACTTCCTTAGCACCTCTACAGTCTGTAACGCTCCAGTTGTGTCACCTGAAACAAATGCTTTCTTCTTCCCTCCTGATTTAATGGCAGTTAGCAAACAGCTTTCAGATGCGCTTCAGCCTCCATCTGGCAGTAATTCCACAACACTACTTTAAATACTTTATAAAATTATGTCATTGGAATATTGCAAAATCACAACCCATCCCTAGTTTGTTGCGCACGACCGCGTCTCCCCCCCACTGTCCTCCCTGCCACTCACATCCTGTTCATTAAATATTTTCTTTAAAAGACAGATTGTACCTAAATTTGATCCACTTAGCGCCTCCTACAGGCCTGGGGAGCTTCCATTGTGATGACTGGATAGGCGGTGCTGTTCTGTTGCATTTGCTTTCTGAATTGGTTTTGGACTTTCCGTGGTCTGGTTTGCAGCATAGATGCTGTTAATGCATTTTCTCATTTCGCAACTTTCTTATGATGGGGTTGCACTGTGTTATGGGATTGGTTTAAAACAGAGAGACTCATAACCACATAGAGTGTTCATGAGTTCACACTGAGTTTTCATTTTTTTACGTATCAGTCTGTTTGGCACAATTGAACCCTCTCGATCCTGCATGTTTTTCAGTATTTGATTGAATTCACTTCATACCAGATGCTACTGTAAAAAGTAAATTAAAAAAATGATCACTACTGTGTCTTTCATCAGTCGTCATGAGCCTTTACACACAGCTGAAGTGAACACATGCCCACTCATTCAGTTAAATGTCACCGTCAAGTCCTTTATCAGTCCATCAATAAGTTTCCAGGTAATTGGTTCTCAGCAACTACAGAATAAAACTCATTTGTTTAGCAGCTATACACTCTAATCAACTGCCGAACACACACACACACACACACACACACACACACACACACACACAGACACACACACACACACACACACACAGACACACACACACACACTCTCACACTCGTACATTCTCTCTCTTTCATTCACAGACACAAATGTATGCATGCAGACAATCAGACTCAGTTAACATTCATCCAGAGATTGCAGATTTGAAATGAAATGACGAAAGAAAAAGCAACAAAGAGTACAAAAAAAAAGATCTATCTGGGGAGAAACGTAGAAAGTTCTGAAATGAAAACCACACTTTTCGAGGAGTATAGGGTCCCATTTGTGTGGGCAGAAGCTGCCCTCGGGCCCTGCTTCGGTATCAGCTTCCCAGGACTCCCACCATGAAGGCCAGACCACAAAAGCTGTCGAGACCAAAGCCTGCTGGTCTCAACTTCAAAGTCCAAACTGAACCCTTCACACTTCTGAGTACGTCCCTCAAAACAGCTGTTTCTGACCCTAAATCAGAGCCTGTGTCTGGACTCCTGGGGCAAAGTGAAAGTACTGTTACCTCTTTTTCATGCTTTCTATTTTACGCACAGTGGAGAGGGAGGATTTCCCTTAAAGGATAAACTAACCCTGCCGTCTGACACAGAGGGAGACAGAGACTGAGAGAGATGGAGTCTGATTCAACGCTGAGTCTTTGTAATGATCACGTTCCTCCTGCTGGTGATCACACGCCTCAGAGTTTCCAGGAGTAACAATGTGTAAATGAGACTGCATAGAGAGTGTGAGAGACAGCATGATTAAACCCCTTTAAACCAACAATACTAATCTGCATACAAAGCAGTTGTTCTATCTTTTTTTTTTTTTTGCAAGCTTTCTGCAAACAGAATTTTTTTCTGTTGGAATTTGAACTGAACTTATCCTGCAGCCTGCGAGTAGAAATGTAATATCAAGACACAAATAGGTCTATAAGAGGACCTATAGGATCGGAATAAAACTGCATAACGTACTGTTTCACAATGCCAATAAGCTACAGGATATCAAATATCATCAAGCTGTTGAGAAAAACAGAAAGTGAGAGAAAATACCTGAGTAAAAGGCAGAAGCAATGGAAAACATCAAGAGTCATGATTCATTTTGGGTTTTTTTAGGAATAATTTTCCCTCGAAAGTAAAGGTTTGACATATGGTGATGATAGGCAAACATACAAATTCTGCAGTCGTAAAATCCATTACTTCTGAGCAAAATGTCTATTTACCATAAATGGACAATATGGAATTTCTAGAAGAAAAATGAAACTTAAGTGAGTCCACGTTAATTAGGGCAACAGCAGGTCACTCAAATGACACCTTAACATACACAATTCCTCTGCGGTGTAACAGAGCACTGATAGGAGACGATATCCATGCACTGACCACAAATACAAAGACATTTGAGCCATATTGAAGCCACAATACAAGACTTGCATATTTGACGCGCGCACATCTGGCACAAAAAGTCGTGCCATGTAAGGGGACATACCTACACCCACAGCAGCCTTTTGTAACTATTTACAACCAACACTAAAAAGTGAGGAAGCATTAGAGGTACGAGATGTTTACGCTTGCCTTCATTCATGTTTCGGTGCTGAATGAACGAGGCGCAGATGCGCATGAGAGGATGGTGCGATTCATTAATTCACAGGAGTTTCCATCACACTCTTTCACACCTTTCATGAATGATCTTGTGAGGGATAAACAACAAATAAAACGTAACCAGGCAGTGTCTTTCGCCTTCTTTTCCAGATGTTTGAGTTGGGTTTAAGTTGCCCTTGATCGAATCTTTTCGCTTTTACGCATCGCTGCTGCGCTCAGAGGATCACCAGCCACTCCGAGGGACATTTCCCCCCCAAAAATGTCAGAAAGACTTACAGCTGTAGCTACCGGAGACAGCTCCGTGAGCCGGTGTGGACTGATGGAGCTGATGTTCCACGGTGCCCGGGCAGTCGGGTCCAATGTGGGGATCCCCGATCCAATCAGCAGCTTAGAATCCATCCCCGATCCACAGCGGTTAATGAGGAGTGCGTGAGAGACGCGGTCAGGAGAGGTGTAGAGTCTTTATGATACGGTTTACTAGTACTAGTGGGCCGTCATCATCTCCGCCCTGCTACTCAGAACACTCTCACTGAGAACGGGAGACAGGACTACTGTTGCAGCTGTGGAGGGGAGGGAAAGAAGTCCTCTCTCTCTCCTTGCCTTTCGTCCAATCCGTGCTCCGGGGATGCCTCTGTGTGTCAGTCGCCCTGTGCGTGTGAGCACATACAGATGGATTTTTTTTCTTCTTCAGTTTAACTTCAAGGAATCAACACTTCCTGAAATGTTTTCTTCTATTCCTTTCCCCATTTTTTTGCTCTATCGGGGCTACAGCACATATTCTGGACCTTGATAAAAAACTATTAAGGTTCTTTGCGCAACCCTCACCCCTTACACGAGAACCCTCCAAGTCAGTCTCCTTTCCCCAGCATACACCCCTCTGCTACAAGACAAGAGAGGGGTAAAAAAAAATATTAACACAATCATGCAGAAGAATCAAAACAATAAGTCTCCCACAAGAAAGGATCCTACGTCTTTGTTTGGGCATCAGAAGATAAAGAGACTTTCACGTGCTGCCTGCACAAGCCCACATCTTCTGCGTAAAAACAGATAGAAATCTATGTTAATTGAATCGCAGCGACATGACTCAGACAGCTGGAGAGTGCTTCATTAGGGCATCGACGAGAAGCTTTGAGTGCATCTGTGGGGAAAGGTTGAGGTCACAGGACATCACATTGCTACTAAGCGTGAAGAAGGAGAAGAGAAACGAGTATAATGAAGGATATAAAGGTGTTTCATTTTTGGTAGAAAACCAGAAATTAAATGTTTAATCCTAGAGAAAAGATAATATGATTTACACAAAGGTTTGAAAGCTGACAGGAAATTGTCTATTCTAGGCATGTTTGCGGACAGACAAGTGAAAGTAACACAAACTCTGCTGCATAATGTGGTGGTGTAATGTGTGAAAATAAGTGAGGCTACTGGTCCACAGAAAAGATTCCAATTGCAATTCAGTTATCTTTGTTTTTTTTTGTTTTTTTTTATTGGGTGGTGAAATAAAAACCCCTGGGGAAGCCAGGAGACTTGGTATGAAGACGATAAAGTTAGCAGATTTAGGTGACGGCTGGGAGACAAAAAGGCTAATTTGGACTTTTAAAAAACTTTTGGTTACCTGAGTAACTTAAGTTTCGTACAAATTTGACTTATTTCAACCCAAATGTTATCTCATTAGGAACATTTGAAAAAAGAAGCTGGCACTCAAAAAAATAAAATACCAGGTGGACATAGATCTTAATAGATGAAGAACGCAAGGTTAGCAGATGCCTGAATGGCTGCGGTTATAGGAAGACATTTCAGATTAAAAAATACTACTTTTTTTTTCTTCTTGATGAAATGATGTTAACCTGCCAATGTTCCTGACCAACTTCGGAAGTGTAAATAAGCTATGAGAAACTGCCTCTTTTTCTCAAAAACAATTCCTCACCGGAAGCAATAGTTAGGAGGAGGACATACTGGCTGCAGCTTTTTTGACAAAGAGCCAGCACTACAACATAGCATGTTTCGTTAATGTCTGATGATAAAGTAAAGTCATTTTATGATTTCATTCAGTAGATATGGTACATATTGGACCTTTAACAAAGTGCTATTACAGAACAGAATAAAAAAAACAGCCCTTGTGACAAACAGAAATTGCCTCAATCGGTGCAAAACTGAACTAATTTTTTTCCGTCTTGTGATTTCTAGATTCGAAGGTATAAGAGTAACAAGAAAGAGAAAGAGAGACCTGTAGCAAGAACATGTTTGTTTGTGACTAACGGCTCCCGGATGAACAATAAAGCATGCCTTTCATCTCCACACATAGGATGACATTTAGCCGGGAGTGCTCTAGCATGTGGATGGAGTGAACGGCTGAGAGGCTGAATGATAGTTTGGGAATAATGGCCAATTGTCAAGAGTAGAAAAAAGGATGTGGAGGAATTTAAGCATGAACCTCTGTGAGTTTTTTGTTCCACAAGGTTGTACAAGGTTTTATGATCTTCTAAGTTCCCTTTTCTTTCGCTTCATCACCCTCGGCTTGCCTTTGGGTTTGTTTTTGATTTCTTCCAACCACCCCTTGCCCCCATAACCTATTTTACGGTTTATATAACGCCTTATTTCATAGTCTCCTATTTCAACAATAATATGTCGCTAATGCTCTCTAATGCTGTTTAATGCTCCACTATGCGGCCAGCCTCTTCAACTCCCCTAAACTCAATCAAGTTAGCCCCCCCTCTGGAACGCTAAGTGTTGATAATCTCGGACACAGAGGATGGAGTCTTTTCTGAGAGGGAATTTTTCTCCCTGCAGGATGAAATGATTGGTTACCAGAAAGAAGAGTGACAGGATTCTGTGTGCAAGAGTTTCTTTTCCCTGGTTTGACCCCTGCCTACTGGAGGTCACCAGCTTTCTGCACATCTGCCTTTCTCATAGCGATGTGCTTAACCATAAGTCTACTTTCAACAACTTCTCCACCACCAATTATCCACACACGCACCAACACAGTGTGCGTGTGTGTGTGTGTGTGTGTGAGTGTGTGTGTGTGAGCTTAGTGTTGCAGCATGTTTAAACGTTTAACCTCTATCCTCTTCCCATCAGACTGAACTCTCCACAAACACATCCTTCCTGCATGTTGTGTTTGCAGGCAGCATGGCTCTCTGGCAGCTGCAAGACCAGGGAAGTTAACCGGTCCCATGATGGGGGGGGGTTTCTGGCTGATATTAAGAATTAAGAGGATCAGAATCTGGGTCTGGTCTTACACAACAGTAGCATTATACAAACAACTCAAGTAATACAAAGGCCAAAACAATACGGGTCTGTGTGGCGTGATCCCCCTCGGCCTTCCTAACCTCCATGCCACTCATTCCTGTTGGGAGCTAAATAAGGTTGTTTTAGAGTTTAGTGCAAAGATCATTAACTTCAAATCCAATCAGCCAATCTCAGCTCAGACGAGTAGATGTGGTGAGGATATTGCAGCCATGATTGTTTGTTGCTCGACATGTCAAAAAACGATGTATCTACCTAAACAACCATCTATTATGCAACACTCAGAGGGATTATATTGTAACATTGTAAACTGTGCGTAAACACACGCAGGATACATTAAACTCATGTATAAATAAATACAACATGAACAAATTTAATGAAGACAAACGCATAAACATCTCCCTGTATCAATTCATTTAATTGTTTCTTTTATTAATATTTTAATTACTATGAACTGGGTTTCTGTGTGGATAGACTGATTGCGCCTTCAGACTGTGTGAGTATTCACTCCTGCAGGGGACATTGATTTGAGTTGTTACTAGTAGATTTAAAATACCTTCTAACCAATGGTTAAGCCTTGGGATGGCCTGTGGTGGCCATCCCAAATGTTTTTTCCTGTGAATAAGGACAGTAAATCGGTTGATCTTTAAAATCACTTCGATTAAATATTCAAATTCCTTGATAAGGTTTAGGATGCTTCAGTTCCAACATGCAAATTACAGATACATTAATAAATCAACCAAGATTTGGCAGTATGGGGTGAGAAAGAACTTCCTACAACTTTTAACAGCTGATTTATTGTGTCAGCAAGCATATTTTTACCATTGAAAAATAATAAATTGTGTCTTTGTTTCACACATACTTGTTTCAGTAAATTTCATTGGGTTAATGAGTTAATGAGGTATTGTTTTCTGTTGGATCAGATCTTGGATTTACTTTTAAGTCACGGATCATTTTATCAGATCAGGAGAAGGTAGTGTAGTGCTCAGGCCACCCCTGCACCCCTCTGGAACTGCCCCTGTATTACAACACAACAAACTCAAAATTCCAAATATGAATATTTGCTTTAATCTTCTAAACACATCTATTTTGTTTTGACAAAGTTGAATAAGTAACACAAGCAGGCTGATTATTGTGTCTCTGGTTGCTCCTGCGGTGCATATTGTGAGTGAAAAGGGGGGGGAGTCTGCAAACTAAAAACCTGTCTCGGATCTCGATTGTACCGTTTACATACACACAGGCAGTAGCCTTTTGTGCGGTCATGTAATTGCACATCATCAAATTGCAAAATGTAGTTGTTTTGTTGTGGTTACATGAGTAACAGAGCACACTTCTAATCTAACAACATCCAAAAGTGATCCTTCAAGTTATCAGATATGCAACTGATTTGTCATTTCTAAGATGAGGCACACTGAAACATTCCTCTACAGCCTGGTATTAAGTAACCCTTCAGCTTTTTCAGGTCAGTAAGCCAGTATGCACAATACCAGGAACTGAAACTGGACAACCTTCCTTTGAAAAGTCAAAATGTTTGTTGAGAAAATGATTTAACAGGATGAGGCCACGAATTATAGTAGGTGAACAGGATACCGGCGCCTGGCACCATTTGTTTGGGACAAGAACCTTTAAAACTGCATTGCTAGATTGCATTGTTTTGTGTAAAATATGAAGGGCTTTCAGTGAAACAGAGCCAGTGTGTCTTGGTCCTCTTGACTGATGTGTTTGGAGAGAAGAGCCATCGGATAGGAAGCTTCAATGACAATGACATAGGCTAGAAGGGAAGACCCCGAGCAAAGAGACAATGAGCCAAATATGATTCATGATGTCTTGTGGAGGGCTGCCTCTAGATATGCCGTGATTTAATGCCTAGTATGTATTGGAATAAAAAAAAAAGCAGGTGACATTGACGCCTAGGCAGCATGGTTAGAGATAATCACTCATCACCCACCCAATACAGATGTTTTTTTTTTTTTTGCAGTGATGGTTGAATTTGACTTCAGGACCTGAGTCAGGCGGTCCTTCATACTCAGTGACCACAGGGCTCTGGCTCCTGCTCGTGTCAGAGCGTGTGTCAATGTTACAATGATGGGCTACCTGCTGAAATTGCTTGGCACGATGTCACTTGAGAGTAGCATAGCACAAATTAGCATCTCCATTACAGCGGGTCTACCTGCTGAAAGGGTAGGTGATGCTGTCTTAAGCCCAAGATGATGAAAAGAAGCAGACTGCAGTGTTTCCCCTAGGTTTACACACGCCGACACAAACACTTGAAGGAATCTTGGTGTTCATGCGTTACTTTTAATGACAGCTGTCCTTTTCTATCGGAAAGGTATCCTAAATGACTTCTTTCCCTGATCCCATCCACTATCCTATCTCTACAACAAAGGCACAAAAAGCCTCCCAAAAATCTAAAATATATATACACATATATATATATATATATATATATACCTTCAAGGGGGGGGGGGGGGGGGGGGGGGGGGACACTGGACTGTGGCTGTGACTCAAGGTCAAAGGAGTGGCAGTGAATACTGTTACTCCCAACTGTGTAATTGAAACTCCTTGCTTAGTCTAGCTCCACTAAAGCTTTAGCATTAGCTGATAAACACATTCTATTTTTGGGACAAGTTCTTCACAATAAAAGTTCCCCGGTTTAAATCATGTTGACATGCTTTTATTGTGCAACAGCTTTATCAGGAAATGGTGAATTTTCAGCGGTAGCAACTTAACATAACTCAGACGTTAAAATACAAACAAGAGAAACAAAACTTCAAACCTCAGCTTCAATGAGAAGCTACAAGGTTGTGAAAAGTGAACACAACGTGACTTGTAAAAAACATGAAACTCACACTTTCCAGCAGAAACCTTCATGACTGTGATGACTCTCTTCATATCAGCTCATCTATTGATTATCTTGCCTCTTAGTCAAGGTTTATTTGAGGGCAGAGCTGGAATGGAGGCTCTTTCTAGCCTCAAAACTATAAACTACAGCAATTAAAATAAATCCTTTTTCTGTACATGAGCAAGACAAAGAGCATGTCACCAGGTCTAATACTGGTATACTGGATCCACCAGTGACAGTGGCGGCCAGACGAAAAAGTTAATTACCAACCCTGCTGGCAGACTGGATTTCCCTTTGCCTGCTCAAATTAGAAGTCCACCACTGGCTCTCTGTCCTCTTTAGCACTTCCTTGCTTCTCAGGAAATGCTGCAAGTGTTGGCAGGAAGCATCAGTGCATCAATCTCTGGTTGTGATGGGTAAAAAGGTTAAAGCGAGCATCTTTCAAATCTGTCGTGGTAAACTGGCGGTCCAGTTACACAAGCCCCAGTAGCTTTTTTTTTAGTTTGTGAACATGCAGGCAAAACAAGACTTGATGTAGTTCCAAGACATAACGCGTATTTGGTTTTATAAGGTGTTTATTTTCCAGGAAATTACAAGAATAGAGCTCCTTCTCCCTGTTTTCCACAGCAGAAAATTGTTCTGAGCTATAAATTGTTTCCCAGAACAACAGTTTCTCCACAGGGCTCATGGATCAATGAACATAACAGAGACGGAAACTCTGGATCTGGTTTTTTTAAACTCGGAAGTGGACATCAGGGGACTGTGATGAAAGTGTCTTTCAGTGACAGCTATGATAAAATTTTCAAGAAGTTACCTCAGAAAACTGACATTTAGAAAATCTGTGTGGCTGTGGGACAGCAGGTCAGACTTGTGAATCACACATTTCAAAGAAACCACCTCTGGGCTCAGCACAGTCATGACACACTTCAAATAAAAGATAAGGACACAACATCCAGGCTAGAGAGCAAAAAGTTTTACATTCAAAAAATATATAGTATATTTTAAAAGATTACGTTGCTCTGGACAATATTTAAAAAAAACTGTTTAGATTTTATAATTTGTTCATGAATAAAATGACATTGAAAAAAAGTTTTGATAAAATGAGCAGCTCTCATGCTAGTTTAAAAATGGGTGCACATGCTAAATGACATGGGGCTACATCAGCATGCTAAAAATCTCAATGACAATGCTATTGCTAAAATGTTGATACTGTAGGCTAAATGTCTTCTGTGTTTAGCCTGCAAGCATGCTAACATCATTACAGTATTTTTTTTATAAATTTTGATTAATTTGTAAAAAAAAAAGAAAAATACTGAAAAGGAGTCTAAAGACATAGAAGCTGATATCACGCTAGTGAGGCCAAGCACTGTTGAGCAAAATGTTGTATACCGATGGTAACTTTCTCAATGAGAATGCTAACGTTCTAACGTCTAGCTGCTATACTTTAACCATTTTAACCAGTTAAGTTAAGCCTGTTAACATGCTACCACTTGCTTTTTTTCTCTACGGGAAACAAAACATTTTTTACAACATTAAAAAAAAAAAGAAGAAATCTGTACTTTTCAAGTGTTTTAAGTGTGATAGCAAGCAAGCTTCAACAATACCAGGACCTTGACAATGGTGCAGCTAAATGTAATTTAGCCATTGCTAATTGTCTAATTTAATATTGTCTTATTATAAATAAAAAGCACGAGTGGGGCTCAAAGGAAGAGCACTTGTTGAGTTGCTAGATGTTCATAAAACAAAGGTATACAAATGTTATACTCAAAGTCGCTATTTTTGTATTTATTTGGGACTTCAGCAGGTAGTATCAGAAAATACCAAAAATCTCCCCTTCTGCCACAAAAGATCTGATAGAGCAGGAAATTTGCGTAACTGCTATAACTTACCGATGTTCTATATATATATATATATATATATATATATATATATATATATATATATATATTTTTTTTTTTTTTTTTTTTTTTTGACCATAGACTGTATAAGAGATGGACATAGTCTTAGTGTTGTCACCCATTGATTTCTGTAGCTGAATTTTGAAGCCCATCTGCGGTGGTCTAATTGGAAATGCTTTCGGTCAACCAACCAGCAAAGAGCTGGAGCTGAGTCATGCCATGGTTTACACATGGCATTGAGAGCAAAGACACTCCAATGTGAGCCCGAGCTGCTGTGTCATTCCACTGATCCCCTGAAGAGAAGTTATGTGACAAAATAGGCAGTGACACATTAAGTAAACGGGGAAATTAGCTAATGTTTTTGCACTTCCCCTTCCACTTCAGGATGCCAGAAGGGAGTTGTTTTTGGTTTTGGCTGATTAGTTTTGGTTTGGACGAGAGTCAGTCCATTTGAAATTTTACAGGAATTTCCTTCCTCAGTATCTCAATCCCTCAAGTTGAATTTTTTGGTCTAAAACGTTGGTTGTTAACAAGTGGCTAAACAACATGTATGCGGAAAGGGAAGTCATACATCATCACACCATATCCAAGCAAGTTGCTTTGCTTAGTGGTGTTGACGTTAAAGTCTAGACAGCGTGATTTGGTTCTGTTATAGCTTATCATTACTTTTAATGGTAGGGGAGATTAAAATTAACCTTTAAAAATCCTAACATTGGTTTCATTTTAGGAGAAATCTTTCTGAAAATAGAAATGTGCAAGTCCACTTTGTAAAACTCCAGTGTGTCTGAGTTGGCTGAAAAAAACCTTTCTCAGGACTCCAATAAAAGTCGAGTTGGTGAGTTCAGTATATGACCGTAGAATAATCCGTTTCCACTTATGTCCTTACATCGACAATACACGACTGAGTCACCTGCGGTCAAACCCAAGCTCAAGTCCTTTTCCCATTACTTTGCTGGCCTTTCTCCGCCTTCACACTCTCTCTCCAGCACACAGCAGCTTGAACAATAATGTTGTGACCACAGACTGATAAAGCCTCTGAGCTGCTGCCCCCTGTATTCCCAGCCCCGAGGTTTCTGGTGTATTTATAGGAGTAGACCAGTGCGACATCCTGCCCCAGGATGGATACAGAGGTCAGAGGAGGTCAGACATTAGAGGGCTGTTTTGTCTGTTGGTATAACAAAAAAAAAACTACAAGTAGCCTATTTCAAACTGAAAACAAAGCCTGCTTCCCTTTTAGGTTCCTGATAGTGAAAAGGAGGGTTCTCAAGGGGGTGTCTTGTTAGCTTTACTAACTTAATAAAATGTATCTCCAGCTTTGACATGTTGGCCTTTTCAGTCAGCTACACATTGTTGTATCTAAATTGAATTGCTTGTTTGGGCATTTGACCTTCCTATTGGTTCGTTAAGCTTCCTGACATTGAGTTGCATTTTCCTAAACCAACATTCAAAAGCATCTATAAAGACCTGATTGTGCATGTTTGAATACGTCGACACACGAAACTGCTGAACAAACGGGACAGTAAAATGTAACAAAGACAAACTGAAGGTTAGAAGTTGGATTATAAGGTCAGGTCATTGATATTCAATAACATCAATGAAATGTTTTCAAGCCGCAACCGCAAAGGTAGTTGCAAGGGTTAAACCAAATTTCATTAAGAAGAAAAAATAAAGCTTTCTTGTGACTAAGATCCCCGTTTATTAAATCTTGACAAATGTTGTCACAAGTACGTAGACAAATGGATGTGTTCGTCAAATTCAACCTCCTGGTTTAGTTCTACATTTAAGTTACGAGAAGAAATCTTATTTAAGAACTGTACAAATAAAGCTAATGTTTAGCTGTGCTCATTTTAAACCCAGCATTAGAGAGGATTGTTGCAAAGCAGCTCCTGTTTGAAGTAAGCACGGCACTGTTTGATTCCAAGGAGCTGGATTAACACAAATAATTATTAGGACAGATAAAATGGAATTATTAGGGCCTTACTGGTCATGCTGGTACACTTGTTTTACATGTAGCAGCTATCCAAACACAGCGTATTCTGTTCACATATTAGTAATTCAATTCTGTTCAAGCAAACCACAAGATAATCAAAATAAATCATAAATGATTGTTTCCTGTCAAATATATCTTTAAAACATGAATGGAGAATTCCTGCACCAACAGACATAGAAAACACACATGAAACAGCGTCTCTGTGTGTTTTTGTGTGTGTGTGTTACTATTAACATGGTTACGTAAGGGAGCTGGCAGAGGCTGCAGGTAGAGCCTGACACTATAGTAAGCCGCTCTGGGACCTGGACTCGCTCCAGAACAACCAGTTCAACAACATCCACGCACCAGCGTCAAAGTTTCTAGGACACGACAGCTGACAGACGCAGATGTATTCTGACTTGACACACATCATCGCTCCTTATTTCTTATTCAAAACTCAAATGCAACATTTATAGAAAAAAAACCATAGAAACAAAACACAAATACTGACGAACCTTTTGTTGAATCGTTAGTTTATCACATTATAGTCACACTTACATCAAGAGGTGTGTCAACAATGCTCTTTGTCTGTGTTCCGTTCTCGACGCTACATTAAGTGCTAAAATAAAACTGTGACTATATTGTGGCTCAATTAGAGTCAGTCATCTCTCAAACGGAAGGTTTGGGGTTTGATCCCCAGCTCCTGCAGCCACATGTCTGATGTGTATTTGGGCAAGACACTTAACCCCAAGCTGCTTTGTCAACGGAGTGGTAATGTGTATGAATAGGATTAGTTTCTTCTGAAATTCAGTTTTAAAATATCAGCCTCTTCCAAGTGTGTGAATGTGTAGGTGTGACATGCGGTGTAAAAAGCACTTTGAGTCGTAAGAAGACTAGAAAAGCGCTCTACAAGCTCAAATCCATTTACTGTTGGTTATGTCTCCCCACCTTGTACCGAGGCAAAAGCCTTTCAAGCGAGCAGCCTAGGTTTAAGTCCAACCTGTGGCTCCTTTCCTGCATGTCAATCTCTCTCCACGTTTTCCTACTCTATCCCCTGTCCTGTCAGAAAAAAGAAAAAAGACCAAAAATAAATCTTAAAAAAGGAAGTAAAATAGGGTGCTTTCACATGCCCCGAAGCATTTAACTGTGCCGTGTGATAGTTTTGTAACTCTTCTGTTTGTGCTGCATGCCATGTTTTTAATGATCTTCAGTCACATAAATAAAAAAATAAAAAAAGAAGACTTTTTGAACAATACACAGCCTTGTTGAAGCAGCTACATATCAGGTTTGTTCTGCGTTCGGAGAAATACGTCAATTCTTTCCTGTTTCTTGTTTCATATTATTTAAGGAACATCAGGGTCCATGTAGATTCTACAGGTAATGATGGAACCATGTTTCTTCTGTTCAAGTAAACACTACAGATTTTATATTAATTATTGGGTGTGAAGTCATTACCGCAGCTCCAATTACCGAATTCTACTTCACAGACTTTGTCTCAAAATGACAAAGTGGCAGGCGGCTATGGCTCAGTTGGTAGAGTCGTCGCCTCTCAACTGGAAGGTCGAGGGTTTGATCCCGCTGCTTCGGTGGCAGTGTATGAATGGATTAGTGTTGTACTTACTCTCCGATGTACGTCGCTTTGGATAAAAGCATCTGCTAAGTGAATTGTAGAAATGACATCATTATCGCTCAAGCTTCATTTAGTGCTTAAAGTAGACAACATGGCATTGAGGGTTTTATTTTTTAGCTTTATTCTACTTTTAAGCAAGCATACCGAAAACCATAGATGAGTAGGACATGATTATGAAGAATTGAAGTTATCTCCACCCTGTCTGTCTCTGTCTCTCTTCTCTGTGTGATCTGAAAGCTGTTCGTGTGAAATCAAAGCGCTCTTGTTGGAAACATCGTTCTGGGAAGACGAGCGTTTGATCCAGGAAATGTAACAACCGGTTGCAAGAGCAGACTATGTTTTATTGATTGATGGAACGAAGTGTGCAGGCTGAGATGCCAGTTGGTCAAAACCCAAGAATGGCTGTGAGAAAAACCTCTGTGTACATGATACTTCTGAATCTTTTCAAGACTAGAAATGATTCTCACTGTCACTTTCTGTCTGCCTGGACTTGGTGGTTTTGCCTGAATGCTTAGGGCTGAACCACTACCAAGAATTTAAAGAACATTACCAAGAAAGCACTTTGCTGACAAGCTGAGGAATCAAGCTCACAAACGAGGATTGCAGCAGGAGGAAAGATGTTCCACTCCGGTCTTGTCTTGAGGCTTTTGATAACATGTTCTTTGTTGTAATCACTCAGCGACAACATGAAGGTCAAAGAGCTGTTTGAGAAGATCAACGCCACAGAGAACAGTTATGATACCGACAGCATCTTGAGCTGAAGTGTTGAGTTGAGGAGGAGGGAAGTGGGATTGTTTTGGCCAAATTCTTGTCTACAATAATATTTCAGCCAGCAAGAAGATTTCTGAGATCCGGGGACTTTTAATATAAGGCCTTAAGGGGCACAAATAGCAGCTGTCAGATTATCAGACAAATAAACCCCAGGTTACTATTTAGAATGAAAAAAAAAAGAAATTATTAGCCAAACTGTCTGCTGTTATCATCCACCACAAGCCTTGGAATCAGAAAAAAACCTGTGGGCTCATGTTTTATTCTCTCGACCAGATGTGTGTCTAGGTCCCCTCTGGTACAGAAAGATTTCCATCCAGCTTGATTAAGGTTGCGCCAATCACAACGGTTTATTAAATATAAGGGCTGCAAAGGCATTTCTGTAGTCAGGGGGTTGTCACCAATCCACACTGTTAAAAATCTGTATTAACGGACTTGAAAGCATAAATATATGTCATATATGACATATGTATAAATGGTGAATGCTGGCTAATCGTACCATGCCTGATCTTTATTCATATAACTTGCCATGTTTAATGGGAGTTGGAACTAGCTACAAAGCCTAGCAACCTGCTGCTATGTGTCTTGTTTTCATCGCGCTGGTTGGTTGTAGCATTTAGAGGTCTGCACACATGATAATGCTGATTGGAAATTAAAGAAGAAATATGCCATTCCTGACTAAACCACATTTGGATAAGGCGCTGCGATGCTAAACCAATCCAACACATTTTACAAACGAACTTCATGGAAATGATTTAAGCAATGATTTTGACCATTACAAAAAAGTGTTCTATTATATCAAATAAGAATTCTAACTAACTCTTTTCCAAAGAGCTAAATTTCTCAAAGCCATTTTATCAAACAAAGCCGTTTCATGCTCTGATGTGTTTCAGTCAGGTGGCTGAGTGTTGAAAGCTTTTAAAGTGGCAAGGTCTGAAGAAGAGAAAAGAGGTCCTTATTGTGGAAACTCCAGGCTGGTGGAGTTCCTCCCCAGCGTTGTTTACCCCTTGGATTTGAAGTGTGAGATTTTAAATGGGTTATCTTTGTACTCACCCTCGCAAAATGTCACTTTGATGGCAGTGCAGTCTGACACATCATTTACTGATGGACAAAGAAGAGTCAGGTGGACTTTTGAGGGACAAACTATCGAGCAACAATTTGAAAATGGAGGGAAACCACTCTGCTTATTGACAAATGTGGAGACAGGTTTCAGGTCCTAAAAAAATACGAGCAGAGCTGCAGCTGTGCTGTAATGATGCAAGGAGATAGTGGCAGAAAAGAGACAGATGATCAACAGTTTGACAAATCCACAAAACACTACAACTACAACATGATCAACAAGATGACAGCCCAATCTAACATGAAATGGGATCGCACAACCTGCACAGCGTGATGACATAAGAAATACATATTTATAAAGACTAAAGTTGTTTGAATATCCTTGTTGGAAAATGACCCATATCGCCATAAATGCAGTGTCTGTTATCATAGAGTAGACCACAAAGTATACTGATCTAATACCATCACACAAACACATCATTAGCCCAAAAAACTGGCAAAATATGTGGGAGAAAAGTTAGGATGATTCTTAACAGGGCGCCAAATAGCCTTGTGCGCCCCATGTACTGAAGCTATTGTCCTTGTTGCAGTGGCCATTGGTTAGAATCAGACCTCTGCCCTTTGCTGCATGTCATCTCCCACTTTTTCCTCTCAACTTTTCCTGTCTATCTTCAGCTGTCCAATATAATAAAGGCAAAAATGGTGCAAAAATAACAAAAAAAGGTGATTCTAAGAATACTGACAAGGATTAAGAAATGGGGAACAAACTCATTGGTGACGCTCCTGGCCCAGAACAAAATCAAATAAAGTCAAACTCATTACACCATCTATTGTTTGTTCTTTGCCTCTCCAAAACAGTAGCCTACACAGCAGGCTGCGCTCTTTTACCACCATGGATGTATAATGGCTGCAACTGGTAACCACTGTAATAGAGCAACAAAGAACATCGGACACTTTGGCGGACACAGCGGGTCTTTGAGGCCTTTACCCCATTGAATTATTTTCTGGAGCATTAGCGCAGCCAGGAGAACTTAAAGATCGCACGGGAATAAAGTAAACAACTATAGCAAACGACATGTTGCTTTGTCTTTCTGAGGTTGATAAATTGATGGGATATATGATTGTAAGTCTTGGGTTTTATCATGAAATTGACCAGATGCTCTGTGCGTTCCCTTGTCTGACTTCTTGTGCCAGTCCTGTGCCACTCTGTTCAGCTTGTGGGTAACGTGAGAAGTGATGATTATGTGGGATCTGGACCTGTGAACAGATGGAAGAGACTCAAGAAAGAAAGAAGATACTGAGGGAGACCAGAGGCAGACGACCAGAGAGACACCAATGTTGCTGTCAGAATATTAAACTGGCAAATACGCATAGGTTGATTAAAATATGGCCAGTAGCGCTGAGCAGTGGATGCAGACAGAGCAGTGAAGGGCGATTTTGCAGGTAAACCAAATCACCAGATTGCTGGGATTTGTTCAAATTAGTGTTTTCTTCATTCAGTGTCTTTTTTATATTCTATCCAGAGCATGCTGCAAAGATGAACTCTGACACTCTGAATACTAAAGAAAAAACTAGGACACCGAAATTCAATATATAGGAAACATGATTTCTCGAAAATGGGTTTCTCGACAATAAGACATATCCAAACCACATCGCTAAGTCAAGTCAATATAGGGCATTAAATGACTCCTATATTGACTTATGTGTCTTGATATGTCCATCTGTCAGTTCAAGACTGAAGAAGCCTGTCGGATAAGAAGTGAAATGTCTTTATTAAGACCATGACCTGGATGACTGACAACCTTCAGGGACAGGAAAAAATAGGACTGAAAAAAAAATCTTCACCAAGAAGCACTGAGAGGGAAGCCGAAAATGAATAAATTCTAATAATAACAATATATTACTAAGCACAAGTATCCTAGCAGTTATGTATCGCCTCATGTACAGAGGCTAGTGTCCACAAAACGTGCAGTCAGGGTTCGACTCTGACCCTAGGCACTTTGCCTCTTGTCAGTACCAACTTTCTCTCATCCCTGCTTCCTACTCTATCCACTCACCACTCCTTTCCATAAAGGCATAAAAGCCTAATAAAGATAATCGTGAATTAATGTCAAACCTTGATGTTTGACATCTGGTAGAAATATAAATGTTCCTTCAACAGAACCATCAAACACGGAGGATGCAGACATGTTTTGTATTTTGGGCACTTAAAGAAAACGGTTCGATAAAGAGTTAATCTGATCATTTAATTCTTTAAATTTGAACATAAGTAGGGTTTGAATCTGGTGCGTCGTTGGCCTAGCGGTTAGTTTTCACGCCCCATGTATATAGTCCTCGAAGCAGACTGCCAGGGTTCGAGTCTGACCTGTGGCTCCTTTCTCGCATGGCATTCCCCTCTCTCTCTCTCTCTCTCTCTCTCTCTGCTGGAATGCATAACTCTATCAGCTATCCTGCCTTTCAAATAAGGCATAAAAAGCCTCAAAATAAATCTTTAAAAAAAGTAGGGTATAAATCTCACATCTCTAAAGTATAAACAGCTTTAAAAAATAAAAAGCTCAAGCACTACATGCACCCAAAAGGACATTAAAAATATTATAAATACTTCCTTCCTGCTGTGTATCCCTCTCTCTTTGGCCCTTTGCATGTCTGCGTGGTCCAGGTTCTTAAGAGCTGTACTCCATTTGTAACCATAATACAACAAACTTAAACACAGACATACAAAGTCACACAAATGTCATGTAACTCTGTCCATCCAAACCCTTTACATTTCTTTATGACATATTTATTTTAATGGATTCAATCTGCCTTAACAGTAAATATAAAATGCACATGTGTATGCTCTCATAGGAAGATTCAAGCTCCCATTGAAGCTCTGATTGATGGCTTGCATGGTAGCTTATAATTACATGGTAATGCAGCCAATAATTATAATAAAGATATATGCAGTACACTAAACTAAAAGCATGCAAAAATTCACATTATATTAGTGCTTTATGATCTGACAGCCTTAATCTGATCAGAACAACTGGGCCATGGCTACCAGATGTTTTTGCATAATTTTCATTGATCCTCAAAGGCTACCCATCACAAGACTGTAGAGCATCCTCGCTTCATGTTTGGATTTAGTAGCCATAAAGATAGATTTAATTAAACTTTCCTTTTCCTGCGATCATGAATAACAGAACACAATGTGTCGTCTGTTTTGTAGTCCCATCAAATCAAAACCAAAACTAACTGTGAGCACCCTCAACTTCAAATACAACACCCATGTGCCCCAGACTATGACGCAAGTGACTGCATGTGAAGGATTTCTTCGTTCCCCCACCACAGCATGCATTAATAACCCGAGGCCAGCACTATAAAAATGTCCATACGCTCCCATATACTGTAACCACTTTGATGGATTGGAACAGTTAAGAGGATGCAGTGCAAAACGAAATCAAGTGTGTCTGCATGGTGGGCATATACGATACCGAATCCACTTCAAAGACAGAGTTGTTTTGAGACGAATTGCTACATGATAATGAAAATGAAAGAAGGAAACGTAAAAAGGACATAAAATCAATATCAGAAATATAGGAAAGAAGGTACATAGATTAAGATGAAACTGACAGCATAAATGTGGAGAGCAGTGTCAGATGAAGAGTGATGACGAGTTGGAAATGTACACTTGAATCCTGCTGAGGCCCCTGAGCTTGTCAGCAGGACCGTCAGAGCGGGATTAGGAGGGCCAGGGATTATCAGCAGAAAGGCAAAATGGGATCTGTCTGTTTTATCAGAATGGACCTTAATCCAGAGCTAAACCCTTGACATCTCTGTATTCACAGACATCAATAAATATAAATACTTGCTGACACTGGTTTACCACTTTCTTTGATACATTTCTGAAATGACTACTGAAATGCACCCTTGAAATAATTCTCTGTTAAGGGTAGGCTGTAAGACCAGCAGGTGTTTCAAAAAGAGAGAAAAAGAAAAATGAACTAAGCATAAGAAAAGGCAGATAATGGTTTATTTTCATATATCGCTTCCTTCTGCGTTCAGTTTAAAAGTCTCTGATAAAGCATTCGTCCTCTGAACTGTGTTTATTAACACTGTCTTTCATTTTTTGTTGTTGTTGCATGCATCCTCCTACATCAGTCACAAAACTGTCAAAGGCCCCCATGATCAGAGAGGATTACAGATGAATACTGAATTTGCAAGAGATTGGTAAGGTCTTTCTTCAAGAAAGCCTCTGACACAATCTCAGCTCTTCTAGTTAAGATATCCAAATTTAACTTCTCCACTTTAGCAGTGAAATCTGTACAGTCATACCAAATACTAACCTGTCCACAACTTACCTAAGATTCAAGTCATTGCAGTTTTCTACTGGTGTTCTCCAAGGATCTGATCTTGGACCACTCCTTTTTAGTCTATACATCAGTGACCTCCCTTCTGCTAATCCTAGTGAAATCTAAAAAGGTACCATGGCACAAAAAAATGTCTTACTGTACACAGATGGCAGATGTTGCAGCTAAGATAATGAGTTTAATGGCTTAGATCAGGCAAAATCAGCAGATATATCAGTGACCCTCACATACTTAAATCAAATAATTACACGCCATGAGTCATACATTGAGTAATGACAATGTTAATTGTGTGATGTAAATGTTTGTTTTCTGCAAGACCATAATAAGGTGACACCTTAATCAGTGAGTGAAAGCTGGCGTGCTCACTGTGTGTCGGGTAATACAAGGTGCAAAATGTCACATGATGCGGCATGTGTCACGTGTCGGGAATGCCGAAACAACAAGGAAGCACTTACCTATTTCTATCCCAGCACCACCTGTGCAGTACTCTAACACCCTGGTGAAGGCCATTAGGCTGAAACACATCAGCGTTTTATACTCTTCCTTTCCTTTCCTCCCACACAAGAGTGTACGCAACCGCTTCAGAGGCCAATCCACTACTACCTGGCTGTAAATTGGTCCACCTCTATTGAGTTCTGAAGTGTAAGGATCCTTTCAGTTGGTGCTTTTATCCATTTGTCTCTAAGGCCTGGCTCACACTGTGCGATTTTTCCCCGATTGTATAAAGTCGGGGGGGCATGTCAGCTCACACGGTACGACTGAATCGTTTACGACGCCAGGCCAGACCTTGCAATGTATGTGTTGGCCGTGTGTTTTTTTTACAACTATGACCATGACTTAAAATGTAAGCACACCTTCTTTTTCAACTATCCTATTCAATGTGCAAACACATACAGGTTTTTTAGATAAAAAGAGAATTAAGTGTTTGAGTTCAGACTCAAGAAAAGTGATTCTTAAGACTCGATAACAGCTAGTCTTTGGAGCCAAAGCCTCCTTTGTCAAGATCTGGTTTTTCTTATTTGATGCTATCCTTGACTCCACAGAATACGACTTTTGATTTACTTTGTCCTTGACAAATTATACTTTCTCTTTTTTAATGCATCTGTGTGAGTTAAACATGGCTCAACTTGTTACTTCATGAGAATACAAGAACAACAGTCAAATAGAGAAAATAACATACTAAAATAAAGAGAGGAGTTCTGTTTGAATTTTTGAGATCAGAACAAACCTCAGGGCTTGCACAGAAACACACACAGACAGAAAGTCAATGCATTCTCTTTTTTATTCTGTTAATTTGTTTTGAGAAAACATTTTTTGACAATGCCCGACCATGTCTCCTTTCATTTTGAGAAAGAATGGATGTGTCAGAAGCTTTCAAGTTGCATTAATCTGTTAGCATTTCTCACAGAATTACTGGGACAGCATTTGTACTTGGCTCTACTCTTGTTGTTGACTTGTCGGTGTTTTCCCATGGGAAAGAGCACATGCGCAGGTGAACTGAATAAAAGAAAGTCTTCTTTGTGCTCAGTCTGACGCTAGAGTGTCAGATAGCAGCGTTTCCGCTTCCTGTGGAATCCGGTAGTCTCCTTCTCTTCTCACTGCTCAAAGCTTGTGACTGAAGATCAAGTCAGGTTATGTCTGAAGCCAAAATAACAGGAATTATGTCCAATGAATATGTGGCATTAAAGGCCCACCACAGTAATGACTTATATCAGAGACAAGCTATTGAGAACGCAAGAAAGAGAAAAATTAGGGTAAATTAAAGAATAGAATTAAGAAGGTCTAGATTAATGGGTTTTCAATTTGAAAAATCGCAACTAACATTTAAGAGGAGCCATTGATAGGGTATACTAGTGCTAGGTTAGGTTTACTGATGTTATAGTTGTGCTCTGATAACCTGCTGCCTTGATTTTACAATTTTAGACCAATAGAATTCATCCATCCATCCATCCATTAGTGCAATTTCTGTCTTTAATCCTTCCACACTTTGGAAGAAGTGACAGAAGGTCATTTCTTAAACTTAACTGGATTTTTTACTGTTCTCTTGTTAAAAAATATAAAATGTTGATATACAGTTATTAATGAATCAAGTAATTGCAAGCACTGTCATGCTCATTGGTGTATGGGTGTCAAACCAGAATGAACATTGACGACTTGTTTTTAAAAAGCTCTCAACTGGGTTTCTGAACCTCGGATGTGAATAATTCAAATAAACTAAAATGTTATCAAATGAAGCACCTTCTTCATCAAAAATCCTTGAGGCATTCTGACTTTTTCTGAAGCCATCTGTGTGAAGATAAACTGAAAGCTGTTCTACTGTCCTGTGACCAGGACACAATCTGCAAAGCTGTTCTGAAATAAATTAACAGCTTAAGTCTTCTTTCTCCAAGCTTTCCCAGAGATGCTCTGCTCAGCGTGTGTGTTTGTGTGTGTTTGTGTGTGTGCGTGTGTGTGTGTGTTGCTGGAACCCACCCAACAGTGGAGTGAAGAAGGGTTGGCTTATGCTCCTCCTGAAGAAGGCTGAGTAATTTTGTGTTGAAAAATATTTATGCAATAATTACATTTTGTTTTTTAAGATAAGAGAACTGGCTAACATATCTAAGAAACAGTTTGTAATCTATCACTTAAATGTAAACAGTAAATGTGACAGTTACACTGTTTTAAAGCTAATTAGCTGCTTTACTTTTAAGTTCTCAAAAATTAGTTAAGTGTGGGTGGTTGAAGAGTTTCCTATTTTTAACATGGATTATAATGAGGATCAAGAAGAAGCTTAACAAGCTCCTATTGCTGAAAAGCAGCACTTTGATCATTGAGGGATCTTAAAGGGTGAGGATTTACAAAGGTCATCTTCAGTATGTGTGGCTCATTTGTCTAACAAAACTTTAGTCTACACCAAAGTGAACCAGCAGGTGTTTTACAGAGACACATCCTACTCTCCTACATGTTCTCTCCTACTGTATGTGGACAGCTATCTTAAATGGGGTTCAAGGGTTTAGGGTTAACGTCCCTTCAGAATATATAAAGGGTTAAAGGCTCACTAAAGGTTGTTCAGAAAACAACACATGGGGTTTGATGCCCAATGCAAACAAACAAGAGGGGTTAGGTCTGTCAAGTGCTTTTGACAAGTCGACTTAAAAAGGCATTCCTGATATTACGAGAACAAACTTAGGCATAAGCAGGAGGGTTTTCTGCATTCAACAATATAAAGGTGACGAGTAGAACTCATCAATTCAAGGATGAGACAATTTATTAAAAAAAAGTTTATTCAACATTTAACAATTTCTAGAGTTCAAGCCCTTTTAAAAGATGATGAATAAAAGGGTTTGAGGCCCTCTGCAATCAAATAAATGCAACTGACGGGTTAACTTAAAAAGGAATTTTGAATATTCTGTGTTATTAAATAACCTTAGGAGTAGCCTAAATATCAGGCCTAAGCAGCAGTGTTGTTTGCATCCAACGATTTAAAGGTGATATGGTAAAATGAATGATTGGGCTGTGTGTATTTTTGATATGGCCGGGTCAATAACGTTGCTGTTCGGGAACTGAAGGTCTAAATCTTCATATTTAAATTATAGAGAGTGCTAGCTAGCTAACTTTAGCTAGATAACGTTATCTAGCGATAGCATCAGCATCACTGTTAGCTGTCACTCTCTGTCATTGTTCTGGGGCAGTAACATCTGTTAAAAGGTCGTAATTTGTTACTGTAGTTAACATATTATTTTTATGGCAGGATTAAGAGAAGCCTGCTCTTTTGTTCTCTCAGCAGGGACAGCAGAGCATCTAACAACATGTATCCACTATCTACTCCTCTCTGGGGTTTCTTTATCAGATTGGACTCTATTTAAGAACATCCCAGGCTTGTCTACTTCTCAATATATCCAATTTATGTTGATTATTCATTAAGTACTAAATGAAAAATGGTTCAAATATAATTATAAAAAAGACAAATTAACTGTCAGTTTCTAACATAATACTGTATATATGAAATATTAAAATACCATGGTAGCAGAGTGTTTTTCATTTTGCAGTCCATCATGAAGAGAAGGACATTTTGACATTGAACGGTTCTGGGAAAAACCTCATGAAAGCAACTTGATAGGCTGAGAGAATATCTTCTAGAAGATGGAAATCAAAGACTCGGAAACTAAGAAAGCTGCGGTACTGATCAGAAGACCCTCTACACCGACAAGAAGAGAAGAACATAGAACGGCGTTGTGTTGTGTTCACGTGTGAAGACGGCCTGTGTGAGTGGTAGAATTTGAAGGTGACAGTGAATGAAGACGTCACTCAATAGCCACATGTCGCCTGGTGTGTCTTCATTTGATGGACTTAACCACCAAAAAAAAGGATTTGGCTGCCCTGTGAGCTCCCTGACATAAAAGGCGAACAGATTAGATTAAAGTGGCATACAACAGATTAAAATGGCAGCGCGGGGGAAGTGATTTCATGCAGTTGGCAGACGAGACGAACGAGGGCATGTCAAATCTAACAAACAGCAAGTTGGACTCTTTCTCTGCGTGTATGTGTGTGTATTAAAAGAGATTAGGTGAGAGACTGAAAGTGGGAGAGAAAAAAAATTAATCACCGGGTTTTGGAAACGGTACAGGAGGTTAAAGAGAGTGTGTGTCTGTGTGTGTGTGTGTGTGGGGGTGAGGGCAGAATTTAAATGTCGAACAAAAATGGAAACAGAAAAGTAAAAATTGACTTTTACTGACTCGAATAGTTGAATAAAATGATATGTCAAAGGGTTCAAAGATTTAAACAAAAAATAAAAATGTGTTCCAGATAAGCCTCCCTGCCTAAAGAAGGCCCGTGAAGTGAAGCATTCTGGGTTGAAAGTACAGCCATGCATTGTGGGAAGGAGGCATAGTGGTGTTATATCTGGATATGGAGAGGTTTCTGATGTTCTGTACTGAAATATCTTAGAATAAAACAAAGGACATGGATTAAATCGATGGATTTCACCAGCTGCTTAAATTGTACAAAGTGTACACACACACAAACGGCTCATCCATCCACAGTGTTTACAGTACAGCGCTGCCAGGTGTGACCCACATTCCAATGCATACAATCAAATCCCCCTCTTCATCTAAACATGCATTCCACAGTGCCTACGATCTAATATTGAAGCAGCAGATATTTTCATTTCACACTGTTTATTCTCTTAGTTATTATTTTATTTTATTTTTTCACGGATGTGTTGATGCATCGGGCTCCGGTAGCCGGCAAAAACAGAAGTCTTGTAAATCTGCTGTGAGAGTTGGGAATGACAAGCCGGAAAGTTGCCACAGGTCTGATCAGACTATGTCAGGGTTAAGTCTTGACCATTAAAATACATTTAGAAAACAGTTTTCTTTTACATACATTTCTGCATGAATTGACTGAAAAACACGTGTACTGATTGCTTTGCATGTTTTAGATGGCATGCAGATAGTCTTACTTTTTTTTTTTACTCTGTATTTGGTCTTTATGCTTCACTGAGCAAAAAAAAACTACTCGGTTTAGCTTGGATGGATGAAAGTCTTTTTGATATTCTCATCAAACAATCAGCGAGGAAAATATTTGCATGAGATATTGAGAGATTTAAAGGCTTTGGTGCAGCCATGGGATCACCTTATCTCCACATGGGCTTATCAGAAAGTTCCCTTGAGTTGAAACACTGAAGTTAACTTAAGGTCACTACGTTAAAAAATAAGGAAAGGTGACATACTTGTCCACCTGTGTGTGTGGGAATCAGAATTCAAATGTTAAATCTGGTTCAAACGATGCTGCATGCATGAGGTCTTGCATTCTTATTTCCTTTTTATTTAGCAAAATTAGTCAGCTTTAAAATTTGTCCAGCATATGTGGCATTCATGCTACACACACAGACACACAATCTGGATGGCGTCCTGCTGTTCATCCAATTACGACTGTGCCATGGGGGATCTGAATGAGGCGATTCAGCTGGTCAGCAAAGATGAATGGAAGCACTGACGAGGAGAGATTAATCTCTATCAAGGAACAGGAAATGCCAACCAAGTAATTAGCGCTAAAAGATGTAGCAAGAATTGTCACAGAGCACCGAACTAAAAGTCCTAAAATTCAAAGTCCCCTCACTCATTGAAAAACAAAAACAAAATTCTACAAATAGCTCCAGTATTTCAACTCTTGGTTACATTGAACACACTTTAAATATAATTCAGATTCAAAGGAAGAGTCCATTAAGTGGTGTTTTGTTCAGCTTTAAAACGTGAGCATTTACTGAAAATGAAAGTGACAAGCTTAACAAAAGATCCACCTTCCATTTGTTTCAAGCAATAAATCCTTTCCCAAGACCATACAGGAGAGAATAAGCAGGCTGAACAATGGGTAAATAAATGAACTGTCACCTTGAGGGGGTGGTAGCTCATCACACATGGATTGGTGTGTTAAGTGAATGAGGAATATAAATATGGTGTCTATAGCGCCGAGGCTCTGACCACATCACTTCCCAGCTGGAAGCACCACTCTCAGCACAGCACGGAGTGGGCAGTGACAGTTCTGAGCCCGACTGAAAGGGCAAGACGGACTTAAGGGCTACAGATGAGCGCTGTGATGGTGTTGAGGGAGGATGAAATGAAGCACATGTGAGAGTTAAGCCTTCAGGTGAGCGCTTTGGTAGCAGACATGGTAATAAAAGTGTGAGCAGAGAGCACAGAAAGCTTAAGACACAACATTTGAGTTACATGTTGCAGGGACTAAATAAATGCATCTTCTTTCCAGAATTCACTTCCTTCAAGGCTGGAGAAACACATGCTATTTACCTCCATTCACTTAGAGAAATGGCTGCGTCATGAGCGCATGTTTTTCTTTATTGTCCTCTGTTGAGTGGAGTCTTATTGTTTGTCTTGCGTACGCACTGTCCCCTGATAAATAAAATAAATGAAATAATGAAACTAATTGGTTCTGGCATTACATTACAGTGGTTTCTACAATACATTTTATTTCATTCAAAGCAACCGACATCAGAGTGAGTAAGAACAAGTACAAAACAGTGTATTGCAATAAGCTCTTTTAGTTCTCCACAGGGGTTGCTATTCTGTAACTATTCAAGTCCACTGAGACGCTACTGGATGATACTTCCTGCACTACAAACGGAAACCAGAACACGTTTGACACCAAAATCTGGTCCCCATGCCAGAAAGTTCTGGATGCTTCCTCTTGTGAAATGTTTGGAAGTACTGTCAGGATCAGATATAGGCTAGTAGAAAGAATAAGGATTGGGAGGATGGGGCAGTTTAATAGTTCAAATGCCTGACTTTAACCTTGGGTTTGATTCTTACATAAAACTAGGGTTGGGCCTCAGCCATGTGTGTGGGACAAAGGACTCAGGCCTGTATCACAGTCTCGAGCCTGACTAGAGTTATTTTGGAGGCAACTAAACAAAGGGGTCTTAGCCCAGCAACCCCCCAACAGAAACTAACAAATAGGAGTGAAAAGTGTGAAAAGTGTGGGGGGGGGGGCATCTGAATTCTCTATCCTCATTAGAGGAGGCCTGGGGTTAACCCACAGGCAGCTCCAGTCTTTAAAAGCGATCACCAGGCATTGCTTCCTTCTCTTCAAGTGTTGTCTGCTGACACCAGAGGATACCCTCTCCAACAAGATGGACTCCAGCATTCGAGACAAACCCTTTCCTCATCTTGGCTTACATAGGTTAAACTCCAGAGATGAGGTTGCTCAGTATAGGTAGCTTTTCACATGCTGAATTCAAGCATCAGAGGATTCAGCTGACTACTTCCACGGCATATTTTTAGGAGTTTTGGGCGCAATCAGATGCTATCAGGTTCGAGCAAAAAGAAGAGTTTCTTTAGTTTGATTTTTCGTAAGACGTCATTGAACGCAACTGGACAGGAGCGCTGAAGGAAGCCCACTGATCCCTGAATCCACAAGGACACAAAGAACTCAGCTCCTGCAACCAGAAGACCCTAGAACAGTGCTCTGGTCGAAGATCTGAACCCTCCTCCTACATCTGCCACGAAGGAACCCTGCCTGAATCTGTTAATTCAACATTCAACAGAGTGACGATCTAACCAACTTTGCAATGATCACCAGGAGTTACCCCAAGTAAGAGCTTTGGTCTGGTCAGAAATAGTTTCAGAAATAGTTATGTTTTCTTTTATAACCACTGATAATTATGCATCATTGTTGACAAGACGTCACATTCTGTTTATTATCTGTTGTAAGCTGCTGCATTCTTTTTATTGTAATGAACTGCTGTGTTCGTCTATGTATGTAATGCTATGCTAGTTTACCTTCAGTCAACGGCCTTCACGATCAGAAAGACCAGTGTACCTGCCGTTGAATCAAAGTCCGGCCACTGGCTTTCTGGTGTTTAAGTAACAGTTACTGAACTCAGCTCAGAGGCCTCAAACTATTTCAAAAGGCAGCCACACGGCTTCCTTTGTTTCCACCATTTTGTCACCATGTGGCTTCGTCACATGGTGACAAAATGGACAACTCATTCACAAGTTTTGCTTGATAATGTTTGTTGCTTAGATTAGTTTATGATAGTTATTTGTTTGATTAAGTTAATTGATTTTGAATTGATGTTGCTTTGTTTAAATAAATTCTGAGCAGTTTGTGATTACTGGTGTATTTGCATTGTGATATAAGATGGGTGCAAAGGCTTTGTGTACAGATTTCACGCCTTCAATTTATTAAATATAGTTATTAATTATTAATAATATTATTAAATAAGTAACTAATTTGAGATTGATTTGAGTGATATTTTGGTTATATTTCCCTGAATACAGGGTGGTGCCCCAAACGAGATTAAACATAGTTTAATGATATTATATTTATATTATTAATAATTAAATATAATTATTAAAGAAAATAACCAAAGTTGACTTGATACAACCCCAACACTAGATACTGCAGTAGGCATTGTTGCCTTTTGTTTAGGAGCTGATTTCTTTTGACTGAATGACGTACAGCACCTGTCGACGGCATATTTAACCCAAACCATGATCCTTCTCCTTGACCTAAACAAGTACTGTTGGTGTCAAAAACATCAACAAACTGCAACCAATTTCAAAATTTGCCATGGGTCCAAATGTGTCCAAGTTTAACTGGACTTAGTTATTGTTTACCTGACTCTGAAGCCCTGCTGTTTACACTGAAGGGATACATCCAGAGGAGGATTTTAAAGCATAGAGGCATCTGTATTTTAAAAGTTAAAAATAAACAAAATGTTGTTGTCATTTCAAAGCCAAAGAAAACTGCAGCTCAGACCACAGAATGAAATCACAGGCGCTGTTTGTCAATAGGCAAGGCAGGCAACTGCTTGGGGCCCCCAAGGGCTGACAAACTTTACACCACAGCAGTGGCTCAAAATTTGTAAATTTTGCAATGACAGTAGGATACCTCCTTAAGGGGGGGCCATCTGGCAGCACTGCCTCTCCCTTGAAAACCAACATGTGTCAAAGAAAGTCACAGAATGAAAATTAAGAGGAATTGTCTTCGTCTGGGAGTGAAATAAAGAAAGAGGGAAAGAGGAGTAGGCATTGGGACACTGGCAGACACAATGGTGATGAACGCTGGTTGGTTTTGCCCAGGGACCCCAACAGACTCCAGAATCGACCATTGAATGAAATACATTGAATTGGAGCAATTTCTTTTGTTATTCCATGATGACGATCTTTATTGTACCTTAACTAAGTACTTTTGGTTGCCTTGCTGTAGCTTGTGTGTTGGCAGTGAATATCAAACAATATATCAAATATCAGTTTGGCCACTCACATAGGTCTCGTCTAACCAATTTGCTCATTTTGTTTGACATTAAAATGTAATGTATTTTTTTTCGCCCCCTTTGGCTACTGTTTCAACCTTTCTTTCAGTATGTTATTAATGATGTGTCATTTTCCTGGAGCTGCTTCATGATTGACAGGGAACAGTTAAGCTACCTGATCTGGAAGGATGAAGCACAGAGATACAAGGCGCTGGAGGTGGGGGACAATGTAGAGGATTTTAAATGCAGGATTGTAACCAGCTAAAGAGTCATAGTGAATGAGAAGAGAATGTACGGAAGAAAAAGGAAGAGTAGGACATAAGGTGAGAGAAAAACCTCAGAGATACAGAGTTAGGCAAAGGAAGAGATCCATTATGGTTGGAGAGAGTGGATGGCCTTGGCATCAAGCATTATTGTGATGGATTAAGGGTTAGTTTCAGACTGGGGGGCCGTAATAGAAGAGTTGAGTACTTCCATCGCACACACACACATACACAGTGCTGCCAAGTGAAAACAAAAGCGGTGATTCTGATAATAATAATTGCAGTGATTACTGCTTGTTCGCATATCTCCGACCCATTACTCCCATGTTGTTTTTTCCCTACGCTTCTCTGTAGCGTGCATTCAATCTCCCCCATCTCTGCCTCTGTCAGCATGCCCATGCTGAGGAGGAGATTTCACCAGGAAATAAAACACTCCCCCTGTGCTTTGGATTCACAGATGGACCGCTGCAGAAAATGTCATCAAAACCCCTGAAAGGGAGGTCTGACTTTTACTCTGCTGAAAAGAATACCAGGTTGATGGTTCTGTGGGTGTGTGCGTGCTCACTTGTTAAACCACACTGTGAGGATTGGCAGGGCACTGTTGTTGTAAAGACATGTCGGCAGATCATCAGAGAAGGGAAAGCTGATTTGTAAGTGAGGTTAGGTGCACATCAAATTTGTTTCCCCATATGCATTCTGCAATCTTATTACCATATTCATATTTACTTTATCCATATTTACAACTGGAAAAGCTTTAGTTTTTCTACAGACAAGAGGTACAATGAGTGAGCAAAAGACAATAAGGTCATGCATTAACTGCAATAATCATGTATTTTAAGCTACCTTGCAGAAAAAGTACTTTATTTATTTCGCTGCGAGAACTTTTATACTCTACTGTCTTTAGATGTGAACATCTATTCCTTAAATAGATTCTAACTCAAAGGTCCATTTAGCATTTACTGAGCTTTTAAATTATTGTCTGTTTTCACACCTGTATGTTCTTTTCCACTCATTTGTTGACACTGGGAATTCATCCAACTCCACCATGTAGCATTGATACAAAGACTCAAATCTGTCATAACAGTGTTGGACTCAGTCGCGTCATCTTCCCTCCTAAGACACCCCCCCCCCCAACTCATGAAGATATGAATGTCTTGAAATGTTTTCAATTTTGTGGAAACTTTCCAAGCAAAGTTTAATGTTGAGGATCATATACATTACTTGTTTCTTTTTTGTGCTACCTTATACCTCTACTGCACAGTATTTAAGCTAGTTCCAGTTTAACTGCAACATTAATGAAGTACTTGTTACAAGAAATACTTCAAATAAGGCTTTTGAACAATAGTTCTTTAGAAAATATATTCCATGGCTAATCCATCAATTTATGATGCAGTAAAATTAACTCCAGCAGGAACATTTTAAACACAAAGGCTATCATTTTCAAATAAATGAAGGAGCTTAAAAAGGTTTTTAAAAAATGCATATACTGTAATACTTGATGAGGTATTTTGCTGCAAATATTTCTGTAGTTGTACTTGATAAGACAACCACTATAAAACAAAGTATTTTTATACTTTAATATTCCAACTTTTACTGTAATAAAATAACTTTTAAAGGTATCACAAAAACGATCAATAGGTGAGGAGAAGAGAAAAGGAGAATCAAAGTAGAAAACGTAATGTTTCAATGGGTGACTGAGTGAATGAATTGCTTTTTGAATGTATGAATGGAGGAGAGGATGAATGACCAAGTCTGTGCACGTGCAGGCCGATTGGGAAGTCATGGTTGCTATGGTAACAGTGCTGTATGTCTGGGATGCTGGGGCTACATGTTCTTTGGTCATTGCAGAGATAACCAACTATTAAGACTGTGCGTTATTTGTACAGAAAATTGATCTTGTAAACTTGGTGTGTTAACAAGGGAAATAACATTTAAGCTTAAGGCTTTAACTTCTTAAACCTGAGTCATAGTTTACTTTATAACAAACTCATTCAACCGAGCTGTATAGGCTAAAGAAGTCAAGGAAGTCAGACGAGAATAGATGGATGAATAAAAAAGGCGAGAGTTAGGGGTTTTCAGGGGGAAGAAGTGACGTCTGGGATGCAGCAAAGGGATGCACAAGAGGTAAAAATAACCCCCAAGTTTCTATTTATCTCCGCTGTAGTCTCCTCACACTCTCCCTCCTCCGCCGGGGTGCTATTTTTAGCCCAGAATGACTCTCCTGCAGTGCGCGTGAGCCTCTGTTTGCCACCGATCCCGCACGTGAGTCCACCGGCACGTGCGCCACTCTCTCCGTGACAGGCAGCTCGAGCGTCAGACACTACCCACACCACCGCCGCCGGTACCGACACCATGCAGCGGAGGGAGACAATGCGGAGGAGGGATATTTATAGAAAGGGGAAACATGTTTACACTTTGAACAAAACCTAACTTTTAATAACGTCAATTTTCAACCACGTTCCATACCTTACTCATCTTTATATTTTAAGGTATCCCTACAATAACTATAGTGCTACAATTCTACAATTCCCTTAGCAGACGCTTTTATCCAAAGCGACGTACATCAGAGAGTAAGTACAACACAAGCAAGGATCTAGAAAAAAGGGAACAATGTCAGTAAGAGCAAACGATCAGCTTTGAGTCTGATTGGACACACAGGTGCTGACAGGAAGTGACCAGAGGCAAAGCACAACGTTGACGGCAGTTCTTGAGAGCTTTAATCAGTATAGAAACCATCTTATAAGTCGTCGTTATCAAACAAAAACAACCGTCACTACCATCATCATCATCAATAATATCGAGACCATCATCATTAAGTTAGTATGTATTCATGAAAGAGCTGGGTCTTTAGCGTTTCCTTAAAGGTGCTGTGGTGCTGTTGTGGAGAATGTTTGTCGTCAGTGAATATGTCTGAAAATGACGAGGAGGGGTATGTAATGTAAATGCAGACTTACAAAGTGAACTATTCATTCATGGGTTCTCTATGCTATGAAGCCCATTTCTGCAAAACTTGTTTTTAAAAAGCACATGAAGAAGAGTTAAACAGGTGCTAAATATAGGCCTATAATAATAATAATTAATCCCACAAGGGGAAATTTGTTTTTACACTCTGCCTAGTTAACATGCTACACAAACATAGGCTGAAATACACACACACACATGCACAAACAGGATCCTATGGACATGCACTAATGGAGAGGTCTCAAAGTGGGTGCTCCTGAGCTGGTGGGGGGGGTTGGGTGCCTTGCTCAAGGGCACCTCGGCAGTGCTCAGGAAGAGGACTGGCACCTCTCCAGCTACCAAGCCAATTTTACTTGGTCCATGCTGGGACTTGAACTGGTGACCCTCTGATTCCCAACCCAAGTCCCTACAGACTAAGCTACTGCTGCCCCCAATATATTTCAATATATATATTGAAAGAAAGGCAGTAGGGCCTATTATTTCGCTGCGAGAACTTTTATACTCTACTGTCTTTAGATGTGAACGTCTATTCCTTAAATAGATTCTAACTCAAAGGTCCATTTAGCATTTACTGAGCTTTTAAATTATTGTCTGTTTTCACACCTGTATGTTCTTTTCCACTCATTTGTTGACACTGGGAATTCATCCAACTCCACCATGTAGCATTGATACAAAGACTCAAATTGGACGCAGAAGTTCAGGATGTGTCCATTAGTCCACTGTGTGCATGACATTAATGGAATGAAGGGGAGACATGCAAATTTAATTTTGAACACGCAGCCACATGTGCTTTCGTTTTGGACCAGAGCGTCTGCAGATGGATTCTGATCAACAAAAGATAGATAGAATGAGGTGAATAAAGCCTCGTTATATTATTTTTGCTGACATCCTCAAGAGAAGGAAATTGCTGTCTTGCCTCCCTTGTGTCGTCCTTTGAATACTAAGATACAACTAAAACTCTACAAAGGAGTTCAGCTCTAACCAAATTACGCCATCGCAACGCTGCTCAATATGTTATTAGATTGCATGCTTTCATTTGGGGAACAAAAAAGGTGACATAAAACCACTTCACTTTTGTTGTACCTTTTACCAATTAGAACATACAATTGGTAAAAAAAAAAATGGTTTGAAGCAGTAAAAATGCTGTAGCCTATTGACTAAGTAAAAGTGGCCATCAGGAACTCTTTTTTTGTGGTTGCCCCTTATTCTATTGGTGTGGAAATCTACCAACATCCATGTGTCTAAAGCATGCAAGCGCTATTGATCCTGTTTTTAATAGAAACCAGATTCCAAATAGAAGCAGTTGTTAATCGTGGAGAAGTGAAGGAGGATATAGTGTGACATTATGAAGCTAGCAACAAAGTATGCAGTCTTTTCCAATCTCTAACAAAAGTGTTCATGTGCTTTAAACAAACCGAACCTTAGCCTTTAAAATGTCCATTTTCCTCTGATGTCACATTTATGGTGAGAAGCCCAGCACTGGTGTAGCTAATGTTGTACTTCTGTGTTCAGAAGAAGCAGAATCATTCAGCAATCTGGCAAATCGATATTACATCAGCCCTTCTTGATAGGTCATCAACAACAACAAAAAAGGGAACCTTGCCATGTTTCAAGTTAAAACAACATGAACAACTTCAAACGAACTAACTAATACATAGACTATATGAAAACCCACTAGCTAGGTCAGACAACAGCTAACATTAGCATAGAGCTACTTACTAGCTTATTTACCGTTAGTATGAAGTGAATCGGAGATATAACGGTAGACTAACGCAAATAGGGGAGTCAATTGTTAGGAGATGATATGTTAGCAATGTAGAATGCTATTATTAACATTTGTGAAATGCTAGCTCGTGTTATTTATAGCTCAAAATTTAAAGATGTTGTGAAGCCCCCCCCTTCATTATCAAATATCTCTTATGGGGGCTTTTATTGAAAAATTGTGAAATGCTAACATATTGGTTGATTTCTTGCATTTACAGGCTACAACCAACGACAGAGCAGTATGACATTATACATGCATCTTGAAAATAGCAACTATTTAAAAATGGGGAAAAGCAATGTGTTTTGAAAGACACCGACCAATGAGATCTCGCTGATAGTGGTTTTGATTCTGGAGGGAAGTTACAATTAATATATTTCTGATTAGAGCAAACTCTCTACTGGTTATCCTCTTCCTAACAGAATTGCTTCACTATCTTTCTTTTTTCCCCACTCAAGGGTTTGAGTCACAAGACCACACATGCCTTCCTGCGTGACGTGTCTGGGATTTTACTCCTGTATTACCAGCATGTTTTGATTTGGGATCTATTACTTATCCTGGGATTTTTGAAGCTCATTGATTTTCAAAAGGGATTTTCTGTGTTGTGGAATTGCCCATCTGGAGTTTTCACTGGCCTATAAGATCAACAGTCGTTCTTTCCACCTCCAGGAGTTGAGCTTCCTTTTTGACATAATATCTCCTGTAGAAATCTCCTCAAGCGGTGTGTCAGATTGTAGTTGACCGGTTGGGTTACTGCATGTGCTGTCATGGGCTTTTGTACTGCTGGATTCTGTTATTAAGAACCTTTCATTAGTTATCTGAGCTGTTGTCCCTTTCATCAAAGAAAACTACAAGTTTGTGATTACTACCATCTGTAAAATGTGTATTTTTGCACAAATAAGGTATTTTGAGCCTCAGGAAGTGTGGAATTTATAGTAACATGGCCAAATCCACACAGTTCTTAGAATTTTTAATCAGCTCATCAATCTAGTGAAGACTCTTAAACTTTTTTTACAGACATGTTTTTTTTTTACAATTCATCTGACCAGGGATGAAAACGTATTTTCCAGCAGCCTCAAATCCAGCCTAATTTGCTAAGCACACTTAACATACTTAGAAAGCTAATATGCTAACAGTTAGTGTAAAAACATTATAACTACTAAAATTAAAACAGCAAAAAACATTCACCATGAACACTGTACCTGTACATAACATCAACGTTAACATGCAAATATTAGCTTTTAGCTTGACGCATTGTGCCTAAAAGAGCTGCTATCTTTGTTTAAAGCTGCATTTTAGCTGAACAGATGAGCATGTCTAACATATAAACATATTTTACTCCACATTCTTGGAATTGTGATTAAGAAGCATCACTGTTGAGAGCTGCATTTCCTTTCCCAGAAATCTGGTCTCCAGGAAAGTTTGTAATGAATGTGTATTCCATTTTCTGAGTATTTTCACAGATCACAAGGGCAGAAATTCAATTATGAATGATGAATAGTGAATTATGGATCTTGTTCGACAGGTTGCCTGGGGGAACTAAGAGCCTGATTTACTGTGAAAACACACTAAAGAGCATATAAAATCAGAAAAAGCATAATATGGGCCCTATAAAACATGTGCAAACTTGATACCACCAGCAAAAAAGTGCTATCTGATCGGCTGATGGCACGCAGTGAGGATTGCGTCTTTCATATGAGCAAAACAACATGTATTGTCCATTTAGTACGTTTGCCTTAATGAATATGCAGTATGGGGCGTTTCTGCCCTAACGTGCAAAATACTAAGAGGAGAAAATGTAAAGAACTGAAGTTAGTACACGAATTGCGATTTACAAAGCCTGGCAAAAATTGCGATGATTGTGACGGTGTCTGTATTTAACACCTTTGAAAAAAACGTGCTAACCCAGGAGACTAGCGTTACGCACAACAGGCTGCTGTTATTGAAGTTAGGAGGAGACATAGACACAATCAATCAAGGCATACAGATCACGTTATTCCCCATACATGTTAATATGTTTGTAATGACAGCAGGAAACACCATGATTAAACTATATTGTTAACTATTTTTACCCAACAAAACTGCGCCACAGAGGACACAGCTCGCACTTAATGCGCAATGTATGACAATTCATCTTCAAAAGACGGAGGGAAGAAAAGAGAGGTTTTCTTATAAGCCAAATTTTCTTTTTGTAATATTCAGTTTTATCTGCTATAACTTGAAAATACTGTACGTTTATTTGGATCTTCCGCTGATAACTATTTTGCGCTTGCAGTCATCCTGCTTTCCGTCAAAACTCTCCCATGACGTAAACCAGTAGAGCACACAAAAACTTAAATAGTACCGCCTCCACAAGGTTTGCACCTGGTGTAATTCATGCAAATTTTCTTAGTTGCACACTAACCAAACGTGCAATTCTTTGGAATGAACACGCAATTTAGTACTCTTTACTTGGGAGTGTAGTAAATCAGGCCCTAAATGTCGTAAATTGGGAGAATTAAAAAATGAAAAACGACAGACTATTTTCTGTGTAGCTAGCTAGCTAGCTAGCGAGCATGTAATTTTCAGCAAAGTAACTCTGAAGGGTGTTAAATAAAGGTAAACCCTGTGAAAGTAATCAACAGTGGTAAAGTTAAAGGTAATTAAAGTCCCTCACATTATGCTCCCAAGTCAAAATATCTACTCTAATACTTCCCTGAGGCTGTGCGTGTTTGCTAGCTTAGCATTTTGAACTGTGCAGTCATTCTGTGTTCACATGCCACTAACTGTTTGTCTTACAGACCATTGACTAAAACAGACACATTTCTTTCACGGTTGTCAGCCCCAAAGTGACTGTGATGGATGCAATCAAGCAGTTCTTCTCTCCATGCCTGTGGTACGATGATACTCTGTTTCACTTGAACAAAATCCCATCACAGCTCATTATCTCTTCTTTCTAACTCCTGAATGCTCCTGCACCATCTTTCATGTTACATGAAGTCTTAACCGAGGGAGTGCTTGAACGTCTTTTCTACATTATTGGAGCACACAGCCATGCTGGATATGTGTAGACTAACCTGGTCCCTTATTGGCCACCATGTCACTTATTTTGAAGCATTTCGCAGCATCTGTGGCGAGGGACCTTTGTATTTCTTATTCTCATGAATCTGCTCCACAGCTGTTCCTTCTTTCAGACCGACTGCTCTTTTCAAGATACACATACTCTTACTCTGTTGATGTCATTTTATTGAAGAAGGCGTGAGAGTGAGCACTCTTTTCACTTCATGCTTAATCTCAAGGTTCCTCATCACACCTTCCTCTTCAAGCTTTTTTCTAACCAACTGTGTGTTCCAAATGTTGGGAATAAAATGTCCTTTTTATTTTTATTTTATTTTAGGGCATTAACAGACTGAATCCTGTTTGATTGCAAGTGTTTTCTGGATTATTTTCCACTATTTTCAAAAGTGGAGGCAGCCTCATGTGATGCTAAATTCTCTATAGCTTTAACTGTAACCTGCTTCATTGTCCTTGAGAATCAAAAGCATCTAAATGGGCGTTAAATCTACCCTGGTGAGAGCTTTCACCAGATCATTATCACGTGGGATGTCAACCAGTTAGGTGCCAAAAGCATTCCAGTTTTGTAACTATAGGATTAGATTTATTTGATACAAAATTATTTTGAGACTTTCAAATTGCTTTCCATCAAACGTTTGTATTTGAACCATTTTAGCGTTCAGTGGACTAATAGATCGTAACAGGCAGAGTTCTTCTGTTAGTTTATACGCATGAGTAGTTGTTTGTCTTTGAGCTCCTGAGGAACTTTATTGAAGCATCAATTTTGGCGCCCCCTGTGGTCAAAGATGTGCCTCTTATCCTTTCGCTGTTCCTGTCCTGAACGTTCATAAGCCTTGCTGTCTAATGGGAAATAAGAAGAAATAAGTGCATTATATAGGCTAGCTTTAGTTTTGAAAATGTAAACAAAGGATGTTTCTGCAGCACGCTGTAACTCACTTCATACCTCACCTACCCAGGCTGAGTGGTTACAATGATTGAAAATTACAATATAGAAACTATCACAGATGTCACTGATGATCTTGTTTGCTTTGGTAGTTCATGTAGAGGCACCAGTATTAAATTCAGCCTGCTTTATAATCAGTTAAAAAGTCCTCACAGGAGCTTTAAAAGAAACACTTTTAGTGCTGAGGAATCTTCCGGCTTTTTATTGCCCCTCCAGGCAATCTAAGCCATGAAAGACAACCTTTTCTACTGAAAGTGAGTCCTATCAGATGTTATCTCTGTTCACTACACTATCTCTCTTTATTGTGTTGACCTACATCTTTTAAAACAGGCCTAAAATAAAAATAAAAAACAGAAAACACACCAATAAATGAATAGATGATGAATCCCAAAAGGATGACAGTCGTGGTTCATTATTGATAGCGCCCAGGTAAATTTACACATTTGCTCATTTCAATACATAGCAAACACACAAAAAGGATATTGTACAAATACTGAAAGAAGCCTTTAACTTCACTGAAGGCCACCTTAAACATGATGTAGAAACACTCGTGAAAAGCCAGAAATGAAAAGCGTTAAACTGTGGGAGAAACAGCTCACATTGTCTGTCAGTCTCAAGGTTAGTGTTGCACTAAGTTGTCCACATGAAAAGGACAGAGATAGAGGTGTCAAAAGGGAAAAAAAGAATGCTTGGTGTAAAGCCCAGTTTCTCACCTCTGCTTTATGCCAAATAACAGCCACTAATATGAGAGAAAAGGTTCAGAGGAGGGGGTTTACACCACTGTTTAATCAATTCAAAAGCACCACTACATTCACCATTATTATTGCCTGTCCAACCAGTCCATAAAGGATTTCTACTCCAACACCGTAGCTTTGAACTTAACAGTTTGTCTTTGTTTAATGCTTCCTTTCACTCGTGCATGAGTTTGCATGTTTCTATCTCCTTCATTATTTGTATCAGTTTGCCTGTGTTGGTCTCGATGCTTCACAAATGCTGATGACATTTATTGCAGAGACGTCTGCCTCTCCTAGCAACGTAATTAGACATCAAATTTACATGACTTTGTAGAGACACATGCAAGAATCAAGACGACTCCCAGTTTTGCACCCTTTGATATTTTCTCTGTGGTCTGTGGTTTTCTATCACAAAATCACATGGAGCGCATTATGGCCTTATACTTCATGTATATATAAACCCCCAAAGAGTAAAGGTTACTGCACAAAGCAACACTGTGTCACGTTGATGGTCTTTATAAATAAAAGCAGGGTGATGTAAACATACCAACATATGAAAGAACCATTGAATTCACTGCATCTATACTGCTGTGAGGCATTTGTGAACGATAACAGATATTGATTCATCATCTTTTCTCTGCTCTGCAGGGGTTTCCAAGGTTCTTCTTTCAGTTTTTTTTATGTAAAAAGTCTGTCAAACATGTAATTATCACCTCCACTTTAGAGAAAACGGCTGTGCATGTGAGTGAAGAGTGTGTATGTTCTTGTGTGTCAGTGATGACAGTGTGTCAATACTCCTGAATGAGTGGACGTGACTGAATTGACAGTCATGTGAAGGCATGTGAGTGTTTCACTGCTCACTGCTCACATCTAGTGGTGGAGGGACAAACTGCAAGCTGACCATCACTCATGAAATCTCACATGCATTGACAAAAAGCTGCAAAGGTACCAACTCTGTTTTTTCCACATTATACAACAGTAATACTAATATTTAGTGTATAGACATTTTCATGCAAAGAAGCAGCTCGACAAAAAGAGCAGATTTAGAAGAAGCCACAAAACGCTTTTAAAACAATTCAAATCAAATCAAATCCCCTGTGTGGTGGTCTCAACTGCTTATGAAACAATACATTCAATTGATATAGATGCCTTCAAATGACTTACAGTATAAAACGTTGAGACTATCAGGCCCAGATTGACTTCTTAGACAGTATATAGGCCTGAAACCTCTGTTGTGGTAAATACTCAAAAAGAGTAATTTGTTTGACTGTAAAAAGAAAGCTGGATGAGATTTTACTTTGTAGGAATGTACAGGACAAGCTCTTCAAAGAGACAAGAGACACTGCTATTTCCACAGGGGGGGCGCTAAATATTGACACAAACCAAAAGTCCCTCACAAGAGCTTTAAAAAATAAAGAAATAACAGGATGAAAAAAAGGGGAAAAAAAGGAAGATCCCAAACAACCAAATCAGTCGAGTTACAATAAATAAAAGAGCAAAGGCCTGCCATGTCATATTCTAAATCATTGTAATCCCATTATTTTTGATGCAGTCAAATTGGGATATTCATTGATAAACCTGTTTCTGAGGCAACTACATATAAGGGTCAAAAGCGCACTCCTTCTCTGATTAAAATCTTAACACACAAACATGATGAACCAACCTTGTTTCTGTAGTCTTATGAGTGGTTCAACATCAAGCCTGCTTTTCATAAATGACCCTTGTGACAAAAGTTGAGTATAACACCATGTGTGCCTCAAGAAGGGATGCATGAAATCTGTTAAAAACCTTCTAGTTGTGTCTTTGTTTGGCATTGAGAATTTTGTTGTGAGTAAAATATTTAGAGAGAAAAAAGAGAGTTTACCTGACACAGTGGTAACCCAGGTCCTGTAGAAACAGCAGACACACACTCTGCAAATTCATTTAACCTGGAATATAAGGTTTTAGTTCTGGTTGTGTAGTTTGTTGAACTATCGTTCCACCATTATCTCTTTTCATTGTGTAGCTAAATACTGAATAAACGCTTTCTAGCATGGAGTCAGTTTAAAATGACAAACAGGAAAAGAAAGCAACCAATGGGCTTTTAAGTGGGAGGAAACTGGACTGTACCAAGTTAAGGGAGATTGTTAATATTCAGGTGTAGAGGCTCTTCAGAGGTGGCAAATGTCATTTTTGAACAGAACTGCTGGCAAGTTTAAGACCCTGTGGTAAGATGCTGTGTTACAAACAACAATGATATATCTACATGTTATATAAATGTTGCTGCTGAGTGAGTAAAACTTAAGACAGATCAACTAAAAGTAGACAGTATTCCATAACGCCTGTTGTTAAAGATGGAAAATGGAACAAAATCTTGCACATCATTTTCAGATTGATTGAGCCCCTAGTAAGTTGAAGGTGGCTTTTCTTCTCTTTCGGCTGACTATAGAATTTTCTTGTGTTGTTTTTTTTTTCCAGTCAGAATTTCTTTGTCTGCCTGAAAAAGCCTATATAAATAAATAAACAATACATCACCTGAAGATTGCTCCTGCCTTTATGTGTTCCCCTTTCACCAATCCATCAATCTTTTACATTACTCGACCTCTGCTCCTCATCTTTGTTGTGAGCAGAAAAAATTAGAAAATCGTTTTGTAGTTTGACCCATTGACTGTATAAAAATGTTTTCGCCTTATCCCACTTTATTCTGCAACGACTGGTACTCTTTCATGAAGCTCTTTCCAAAAGGAGTAGAGACTTTTTAGCCAACATTTATACAGCGTTGGGCTGTAATAGCGCTGCAAATAGAGGCATTAGCAGTTTACTCATTTCTCGGTAGCAAAGTTGCTGTTAAAGAGGAAATATCTATTAACATAGTTTAAGTGTTTCATCGGTTATGTAGAGTAGTAGCTTCCAAACAAGCAACATTTTCCCACAACAGTTGAAGCGCAGCGGAGCACACGGTCTGAAATCAAACTTATAAGGATAAGTAAAAGACACATTCGGATGTGTATTTGTCGTGGACTATCTACTTCCATATGGCGGGGACATCTCTGTCTAACCATTGAAGCCTTTAACATCCCTTGCTGCTGGCTAATGTGCAAAGGTATTAGCATGAGTTCACTTACTGGAAATGGGTCAGTTAGTAAGTTGTTCACCTACTATCAAAGGGAAGTGAGGTACACTTTCATTTGTTTGCTTGAAACGTATGTAGGCTATGAAGCTAATAATTTGAGTAAAGAAATGTCCTAACAAGTAAACATAAATAGACTTTGACTACATAGTGTTCAATATAATAACAATAAAATAATAATAAATGAGAATTGCTTTGATGTAGCTAGCTATTTTTGCCTTGCTGCTGTAGCTTAGCTTGCTACATTTCTCCTAGGCGTAGCAAAGCTTGATTTAATGTTGAGTAACTTGTAGCTTAGCTCACTACATTTGCCTACCTTGCCCAACATTGGTTACACATTATAAGAAAGATTCACATTTCTAGCTGCCTGTAGGCCTGATGTATGCTAGCTAATGGTATTGTGCCGTCTTGCAGTATTGTCAGGATGTTACAGATGACTAACGTTTGGTAGCATACAAGCTATAGACTTTGTTGTTCTAGTTTACTAGATTAATTCTGACCCAATGTTTGCTATTGTCTTTTCAGATGTTTATCAGTTGAAAAGCTAAATTATAACAGCATTTCAGCTTGGCAGCCTGAGTGTGAGGTCAGGGGAAAATGGCTACCGGTTGAACATTGTGAATTGGGGAAAATAACGTGGCTAGCAACATGAGGCTACATTAGCCGCTGCTAGAATAACACACATGAATTCAACTGAAATGGGGTTCATTGTGATGCATTGTGGGTGATGGAGACAATTGGTGAATGGTAAACAGGAAAACTCCTGTTACTGTGCGTCAATGTTAAGCCTTTTAAAAACTGTTTTTTATGAATGGCAGTGTTATAGCAAAAAGGTAAACCTCGGGAATATTTTTGGAGAGGACTGTCAGGCTTCTTTTTTTCTGATCTTGCCACAAACAAATGACAACACACACTTTGTACGGTGGTTACGCCCCCTGTGGGAGTGCATTGGTAATAACTTTATTGCAAAAATACAGGTTCCCTCTTTCCCCGAGCAACACCACCCAGAGTTGACACGCAGTCTACAAACACCCACAAACAATGAGCCCTCTGAAGTTAATCCTCACCTCTGTCTGTCTCCTCTACCATCACATCATTCACAAACACACACTTTCATCCTTTGGTCTACATTCATTCGCTCTCTTTCTCCCTCTTTTCTCCAGCCTCGTTGCTCTCTTTTTGCATTCCATTGGTTAAAACATAGTAGTAGATGCAGAACAACAAAGTTCACCAGCAGCATTAAAACATGAGATCTCCTCCTCCTTCTCTCCGAGTCTCTGCCGGAGTCCATGAGAGTGCCAGAGGGTGGCTGTGTCTGCCTCCTGCACTGTCTCTGATACAGGAAATCGTGAGGGAAGGTTGATTTGCATAGCGGACTCATGCGCTACAATTGGCTACATTCTCCCACATCCAGAAACCCCAAAAAAACAAACAAAAAAACCCAACAAAATCTGAACATAAATGAAAGTATAAACAGCAACTTTAAATACCCTCTCTGAGTTAAGTGCCAACCTTTGGTTTAGTAACGATCAATCAACATCAGTAAATTCTTGGAGAACTTTACATTGGCCAGTTTTGTTATTTTTTGTATAATTTCATAGAATAAAGCATATAGTAAACATACTCTACACAAGTCAAAACGCTCCTCAGTAAAGGGGGAAGTAATATATGTTATTATTGTTCATTAATATATAATAACTGTTCATACAACTGAGGAATGGTTGACATCTCTGAAGAAGTAGCTCCCTGGCTGAAAATATACCTCTAATACATATATATCATATAAAGCATAATCATAGTGGACTGTCTCAGGCTGAACATGAGCATTTTCTATTCACAACTGAGGTCTCCAAACCAGTTTCATTGAAAGTAAAACGTGTGAATTCATAAGTGCCACTAAAGTTCACCTGAGGCCGTTAAGGTAAACAAACACAATCAACATCTCTCCTGCAGCTCTTCGGTCCAAAAGCCTTCAAAAAGTGCACTTCTTTCAGGTACCCTTGCAAAGCGCACTTGAGTCGTTCCCTGTTTAAGAGAACGGTTTCCTAACCTACAATTTTTCCTTCAAGACTTTCCTCCCCTTGTTGGCCTATTTCTGGTGCTACTGTTTCCTGTTTCGGAAGAAAATGAAGCAAGCGCGAATCAAAGGGAGCCAGAAGGAAAGAAAGAAAGGAACAAGAAAAAAGAAGCGCTTTTCTTGTTTAATCTCCCGGTAGAAACGGGAGAGCTGTCATTAGGTCGGCGAGCGGTTTGGGGGGTGGGGGTGGGGGGTGGGGGGGCGGAAACTCCAGCTAGACACTTGTGAAGTGCACTCCACTTCTATTTGAAATGCAGACATGAGGAAGTACCACTTTAAAGTTTATCAATATTTCGTTAATTATCATTATCAACATTCCATAAGGTCTTATTAATTAACATACAGGTTTCATACATGAGTTTTTCTGTACATGACTTTTAGTTAATAGAAAGTTCGGTCTCGGGCGGGTTTTCACTGTGCGCGCACACAGGAGAAAGAAAACAAAGAAACCCAGAAAAACAAGAAGAGAAAAAATATGGCTGTCCATCTGAAATAGACCCAGTTCGGCTACGTGTGCGTCCAACGAGAAATGCCCGTGAAGAAAGAGGAAGAGGCGTGGCTACTTAATAAGAGCCTCTCCCCTGAGATGAGGGTCCTGCTGGAGGAGTCTGCAGGATTATCCGGGTCCAAATCAGACCTGGTCAGAGAAGGGAAACCCTCAGAAACCTCAGGGGGAGACGAGAAACAGTCCCGGGAAGAAGGGGGGAAGGTTGAGGTTGTAGTTTGGGGTCAGAGTGACTGCATAGACAGAATAGTAGGTCAAAGGAAAGGAAGGGAGGTAGGTAGGGAGGGAGGAAGGCAAGGAGGGTCTAAGCAAGGTGCTGCAGGCGCTGAGGGAGGCTCTACGTCAGTGCAGATGTGTGCGTGCATGTTTTTGCGTGTGCATGTTGTTTGAGTAGGAGGAGGAGGAGGAGGAGGAGGAGCAGGTTGGAGGTTAGTTTGATCCTCCTGGCCTGATTCCAGGTCCGTCATAGCGGGGCTGAAGAGAACCCCTTAGCCGCTGGCCCCTCTTTGAGCCGGACGGGGTGATGTTAGTGAAGCAGAGCGGGACTCTGGTCAGAGGAGAGCTTGACCCCTGTCAAACACAGCCAGAAACTCCCTGCACCGCCAGACAGCTCCTGCACAGGAGGAGGGAGAAGGCAGTGAGCCAGAGATCAAATGAGCATGAGGGCGCACCTCAGATTACACAAACAAAAGGTTATTACTGTAAGTGGATTACTTTGAAATGGTTGATTTAATAAGAAATACCATTTAGCTGTCCACAAATGTCCTGAGTTGTGCATGGACTTTTTTTTTTACGGGTAGAGAATTTGTTTCTTGACATCTCAAAACTTCTTAATTGGCTAGAGCATCAGAGACATCATCACACACGTCAACCGTTTACATTTTATTCCAGAAGATTTGATAAATTATATTTGAATCAAATTTTCATACCCTTTGCTGAGGCAAAACACAGACTCATTAAGGAAATAAATCTATCTCGAGACTTTTTTAAGGGGAGCACATTTTTTATTCCAAATGATCCATTTCAAATTCTAAAGGTCTTCTGCATCAATTTAAGACATGCTCCTTTAATTTATCATCGGAAACGTATTCTTGGCAGTCACTTAAGACAAAGTTCTGCGAATGACTGCACACCAGAAGAACTATTCCAGTACAGGCTTGCTACTCTCAAAGACATTGAAACAAAGAAAAATTCATGCAAAACATGAGAAGCAACAACTTCCCTTCATCAGTATCAGCAACAAGCCTTCAGCTATTTTTCCAATAATGAAGAGTAATGTTGCTCATTCACTATGTTTCAAACCTGACTTTAAGCTCCACATATACAAACATCATCATCATCACAGTGTCCTTGTTTCTGAACATGCATTTGCATTTGAAGCTGGATCAGTTTTTTTATTTCAATGTCACAGTTTGATGGATTCAATGTGAGAACTGCTTCTATCTAATCCTGGTTTTTGGATGGATGTGGCGTTTGCATGCACTGATCCTTTAAAACCTGATCATAACAAGGATAATGTTGTGCCAGTCAACATGCTCACTGATGAAGACAAGACAGCTGTTAACATGGGGGGGGGGGGGGCGGGGATATTATGTTCTGGAGATCAGTTAAACTACTTTTTTCATTTGTTTTCACCTCACATCCAGAATCTGACATCTGATTTTAGGTGCAGCGTCACCTTGGTGATTTGTTTTCTTCTCTTTTATATTTCTAACAGACTTTTTTCCTGGTTTGCCTGTTATTTAGTCGCAAACACCTCAGGCAGCCTCACAAATGTGATTTCCAGCTTTCAGCCGAAGCAACGGCTCCCAAACTGATATACTGCGTATTTATTCTGAAAACGTTCTTCCTGTTGTCAGTGTTTCATTTGAAGTTTGCTTCATAGCAGCTGTTTCTTCACTAGTTTTCTGCTATTTTATCATCTTTCTGCCTTTCTTTCTAGATTTCATATATTTTAAGTTTTTTGCATTTATTGTCTTATTTTAAAGGATATCTGTTCACTGAGTTGAGGAAGAACATGCTGGTAATATCTGCAGGAAGTTTTAACTAAATTTGACACATGACAGATTTGCTGAGGGATGAAAATAAACTCTTGGCTCTCCACAGCAAACACAAATCAGTGCACTTCCCCGGGATATAGCCATGTAAAAATAGGAGCTTAGCCTACTTTTGTACTTGATAAGTCTAGTATGCCAAAAAAATAAAATGTTTGCCCAAAATTGTTGTACAAATATATTTACTTTTCTCATCAGACCGTATTTAAACCATGCACACTCCTACAGTGTGAAGCAGATGAATGGTACTTTGCTTTAAATATCATAAGTGTAACGTCATGTGAGCTCAGCGCAGTGTTTACCTGTGAAGCGGTGGAGGGAGGTGGTGATGAGAAGGTGTTGGTGATGAGGAGGATGAAGGAGATGATAGTGGTGGAATAGCAACAGGGACTCAGAAGAGAGGAAGTAAGCAAGGCGAGGCACTGACATCAGCCTGCTTCACCTTAGAGCGAGAAAGAGAGAGAGGACAGGAGAGAGGCAAAGAGAGGACGACAGGTTGGAGATCGAGAAGCAGGACAAAAGGAAGAACAAGACAAACAGCGAGGAGAAGAGAGCACAGGGAAAAGCAATGTGTAAAGTGCCAAGGCGGGACAACAGCCAGGTGCAGTTCAACAGCAAGGCCACAAGAGGGCAGCAGAGCACTGAAAGTCGCACTCACAAAGCTGCGGGTTGCAGTCAGGCGGCTGCGGCGCGGGGTCACTACTGTGCCACTCAGGCTGCGTCCAATTCGTCTCAGGTTCTCCCCATCATCAGGCTCCGCCCCCAAACGCAGATCCCGCAACATCATTGGCTGCAGAGGGAGAAAATGTTTGTGAGTGCCTGGAAAATGTATCTATTGTCATATGAGGGGTTTCTTTTTCTTTCTTTTTTTTAAGATTTCTTTTTTTGGCTTTTTGTGCCTTTATTGGAGAGATAGGACAGTGGATAGAGTTGGAAATCAGGGAGAGAGAGAGAGTGGGGAAAGACATGCAGGAAAGGAGCCACAGGCTGGACCAGAACCTGGGCTGCTCGCTTGGAGGACTACAGCCTCCATACATGGGGCGCACGCACCAACCACTGCGCCCACAAGCGCCCCCCCATATGAGGGGTTTCTGTTAGAATGAAGACGCTAACACTACCTTGTTGAGGTAGGTGGGGGTGCTGGTGCAGTCTGCCCCGTACACGCTCCTCTCCATGTCTGCGTTGGGGGTCTTGGAGCGACCCTGCCCTCCCACCCTGGATATGAGCTTCTCTGAGGGGCTGCAACCTGAAAACACACACATACCAGGCTGGAGGTAAAAAATGAGGGTCTCTATAAACAAGATACCCATCAATTTTAATGGAAGATTTTAAAGAACCTAAACTTGAAATGTGAGAAGGTCATATGGAAGAGCCCACTGACGCATTTACATATTTACTATCATTCTGTTCAAGCCATTTTTTAAGTCATTTTTAATCAACACAATCTATGTTTTGTGCATCAATTCAAACACAGTATCCTGAAATGTGTCCTTGAACAGTTTGAATTAATCTAGGATTAAATTGTGTTGGTCTATCTCGTGAAGTGGGTGATGTAGGACGTACAGTATGATCGAGCCTTGAGAAGAGAATATCCTGTGCTACGTTTGCTCAGCATGACTATTTATTAGAAAGTCACACGATGCTTCAGTCGCTCTGGACCGTGTCAAACGTGCCCTCAGAGCACACTTGACAATTTTCTTGTCCCTGGTCTACAATTCAATAAAAAGTTTGTGTTACAGCATGTCTAAGGCTTTTCAAGATGCTTGGCAGAAAAGTAATTAAAGCAATAAAATGTAGAAAATCCATAGCTGGAAATTCCAATGAGCAGATACCATTCTGTTTTGTAAATCAACATTTCTGCAAAAATACTCTTAACATTAGAATTAAACTGCCAATTGAAACCTAAAAGGACAATGTATCTCCAAAGACTTCCCTTATTAGCTCATTCTTTGTGCAGTGTTTTGTCTGAGAAAAAGCATATGGAGAGTACATTCAAACGTGGGGGGGGGGTGTTATAATGCACAGCAGCAACACACACTGCAAACCCACAACCTTCTTAAATACCAAATGCACAGTAGTGTGTAGTTAGGGAAACAGCCGAAGTTTCTGGCTTGTTTTCAATAAAGAGCAGGGAAAGTCCGAGCAAAATGATGCTGAACTAGGTTTAAATAAAATGCTTATAACATGAGGTTGGTTCATTTAAAGCCTTGTCTCTAGTAATCAATCAGGAATCACATCAATGTTCATACCAAACATGAACTTAAATAACAGCTTTTATTTTTAGCAGACAAACAGTTTTGGGTTTTTTTCAGTTCATTGACAGCATCCATACATTTCTCTTTGTTAGTATGCACTTTCCAAACCAAACTTAGTGTCTATAAATAATAATTATTATGATAATAATTTTGATTTGACCTCTTGGTTAATCCACCATGTGAGAAGATTCACTTTTAAATAATAACAATGACTTGTTAACGTGTGAGCTCAGAATATCTGCTGGATGTTTAATTCACTGCTTGTGCATAACTGATTGTGTGCGCGCGTGTGTGTGTGTGTGTGTGTGTGTGTGTGTGTGTGTGTGTGTGTGTGTGTGTGTGTACCTGTTCTTCCAGCCAGCAGACTGGCCTGGTAAAGAGAGTCAAGTTCCGACAGCTCAGCCTCTTCCCGGTCACAGAAGGCATCTCTGTGTTGCCCTGGGGCATGCTGGGAGCTGTAGTGCCCGGGAGAGGACTGGCAACTGAAGCTGTAGTGCGGGCTGGATGTCTGCGGCCTGATGGGGACGCAGCGGTCTGGGGGCGTGTCATACGGCGTCACCACAGCATCGGGACGGTCCAAACTCCAGGAGGACCAATGGCGCGTCCCGCTGTCAGCGGCGGCTCCCTGCAGAGGCCAATGCTGCGCGGCGCCCGAGGGGGATTGGGGCTGGGGGGGTTGCCACAGAGGCGCAAGAGGTTTTCTTTGCCCCGAGGCTTCCAGAGGGGCAGATGGGGGAGGATTGGAGGTGGGGAGGGGAGGGTGTGTGTGTGTGGGTTCTAGGTGTGTGTGGTGTGCGGCATGTGTGATGTGTGTATCCCAGAGACGTAGAGGAAGCGACGGCAGAGAGATGGCTAAGTGCTTCCCCAGAGGTCTGACACTCACCCCCCCTGCCTGCAGCAGCTCGCACAGCCTCACCCCTGTCCCCTCATTCCGGTCCTCGCCTTCCTCCCCTCTCCTTCCCACGCATCCACCTTCCTCCTCCTCTTCCTCCTCTCCTTGGCAGGAAGGGGCGCACGGGTGAGGGATGCTGAGGGTGAGCGGGGGCCGATAGGGTGGAGGAGGTGGGTCCTGGCCCAGAGCAGCGTCCTGGTTGGGCGTAGCCTGGTCCTCTTCCTCCTCCTGATTGGGCGTCAGCAGTACTTGGACCGGGCCAGGCTGTTCACTGGAGGACACAGGAGAGGGAGGGTGTCACTCAGCAGGCAGCACGGGGCAACAGATCCAAAAAAAAAAACAAAAAAAACACAGAGCTGCTCTGACGTCAGGTGAGTTACTGCATAGAGGGAAGGTCACAACAGTAGGCCAGGATAAACAAGCAGAACACGCACGCACGCACACAAATACTCAAAAAGCTACAAACACACAATGATGCAGCCTGTGCAAGCATCGCTTTGTGTATGGTGATAACACAAACATGCTGCTCATGAGTCAGCCACAAAGCAAAGCTCCTCTGATCAGCTGCACATTCACCAAACTTCACTTTCTGATTAAAACAATCCAAAAAAATGTGTTTTAATCTGATTATAAAAAAAACAAAAAACAGCAGAGGCACTGATGCAGTTTATCAACACTGAGGATAAATGTGGCCTCCTCAGTCTGGAGTCATTCAGCCTCAGCGGGCCACTATATCACCTTATTGATTTACATACATTGATATGATATATGTTGAACATTAGAGGATCCTCTCTGCAGAGACGTGCTACACATTCTTCACAGTGGCAGTGTGTGTGTGTGTGTGTGTGTGTGTGTGTGGTAAACTTGTGTGTGTTGGTATGTGCAAACAGCAAGTCTGTAAATTTGTGTGTCTATTTAAAGACAGCATGCACAAACCTGTGCGTGCGTCTGTGTGTGTCTACGTGAGTGCCAACCCCCCATCCCCCATGTTAACTCTCGCCCGTCTCTTTTCAGCCTTAGTAATTACCCAGCAGGCTTTGCAGCGGCAAGCTATAAATCAGAGGCTTGTGTTGATCAATAGAGGAGAGGAGGGAGGTAATAAAAGAGGCTGAGCACTGAGCTTCTCCTCCTCCTCTTTCCTTCCCTTCATCCTGCCGTTAACAGTTTGGATTTACAGTTGATTAATTTTGAACTAATTTCGCTCGTGTTAAACTGAAGTCTAATGAAACTGCGAGTGAACCTGACATTATATAACCGAGTTCTAGCGAATCTAATCATAGCCTCTACCTGAGTAATAACCATCAATTCAGCCGTTTCAAATTGCCGCTGCAAAGTCTAATGGGAGAATGTAAAAGTTAAAACTATAATGACCTTTTGATGACCTTTAAGACACATAAGGGAATTTCTCATCCCCACATTTCTAACTTGCTCACTTGGTATGAACCTAAGAACCTGACAGTTTGACCTGAGATCCTCGATGATATAAACCAGAGGAGAGTGGGCCCTCGGATCTGGAATTACGAGGACTAATACATTATTCATGAGTATGTTTTTTAATTAGTGTAAAATCCTTTCAAATTCAGAACCGTGGTGATGTCTGTACTTTGGAATGAGGATTCATATCTAGATAGCGCATCTACAGGTTTCTATCAAAAACCAAAAACTTGAAGAAGAATACGAATTTCTAGTTTCTTGACCACCTGAAGTTCTCCTACAAAAAAGGAAGAAGAGGATGGGGGGCTGTGGCTGTGTAATCCTCCTCATTGCTATGGTATTCTCACACAACTTCTGAAAACCTCCTGAACTTTCTCGGTAAGCTGCATGTTTGAGCAGACAGATGTTTTTCACCCCAATAATACCCGTCTGTCAGGGAAAGTCTCCCGCCATGAAGTGCAGATGTGAATAAGCGACTAAGGAATATTTCAGGGGCGGCTTGTCTGCACATTTTCTAGAAAGCATGAGTGAAAAAAAGCCTCTCTGATCAATGTTTTCTCTTTTCAGGTGGTTTGATTCATCATTCAGTTTGGTAAAATCCCAGGAAGCTTTGAAAACACGATGCCCGTTACATCTTTTTTAAATTATGAATTTGAGTTGGTCCCTTACTCAGGTTATAAATGAGCTTATAAAAAAAAAGACTTTTTTAACCATGCAAAGCCACAACTTTCACACTGACGCTCACTTTCTCTTCTCTCAAGCATCAGAACTGACACATCAGGAGGGAACCGTCACACAAACACATCAGCAGAGACGAAAAACAACAAAGAGGATTCCAAACAGGATCTGTGACTGCAATCGCACCGCAGAACATAGAAACACAGTCGAAGACACACACACACACACACACACACACACACACAGACTGCAGCTTTCCAGTGCACAGAAGGACCGATCAGCAGCACAAAAAGAGCAGAGGGAAGCCTTGGCAGCACACGGCTACAAAGAGCAACACAACAACAATGAGGGGAGGCAGTGAAGCACAGCGAAGCAGAGAGAAACTCTCTCCCTTTTAATCTCAATGGCAACACATAGCCCAGCAAAGCAGGTTTTTTACTGCACTGCAACAAACACACAAACACACAGAGGCTCTGAAGTTACTGTATAAAGTCAAGTGTGTGTTTTTTAGAGCACACACACATTCAGACACACATACAGCAGGATTTGAGAGTGGAGTGCTTGGGGTTACAAATACAGTGGGTTGGGGGGATTTATTTTGGCAGCCAGAGCTTGAGACACACACATGAGTCCTGAGTTTAGGGACAGCTAGAGCTGAGGACACACACAAAGTGAGGGAGGGAGGGGATCTCAGAGGTTTTGAGACAGGCACCTGCTTCGGACACATAAGGGGTGGACACTGGTGGTACCTGTGAGGACCCTGTGGTCGGGCGCTTCCTGTCTCCCGTTCCATTTCCTGTTCCTGCCCGCGTTTGATTGGGCCCCCAGTGCTCCTCATGCACGCAGCTACAGCCAATCCACTATGAGCGCTAGCCTCATGCAGGGGTCTGAGCACAGCTGAGGATGTTAACAACAGAGCGGGAGATAAAAAAGAGAAAAGACAGAAAGATATAAGGACAGAGTGGTGAGAAATGAAAGAGTGAAAGTGGAGTTTAAAGGAAACAAAAAAGAGACAGAAACACAATATGAGGGTAAAGAACAGGTGAGACCAAAGAGAGAAAACAGAAGCAGAACAGAAGGAGTGGTTATGAGGGGGCTGGCATGCATTACGCTCGTCTAATGTTACTCAATATGTGTGTGTTGATTTAATACATGAATGCAGTTGCAAAGTGGGAGGATTTATTTTGTGAATCCTAACATCAGTGTTAGTTGTTTGTTTTTTTTTTCTATAAGAAATAGTGGGAGAAAGAAGCAAACATACTTTAAAACTAGTCAACAAAAAAATTCCAAGTTGCTTTTCGCTAAAAACGTGCAAAGCCTGAGCTTAAAATTCAGTTGTTTGCGCTGCTAATAACGAGCTACATTAGCCTCAGATAAAGCTTTTTAGAAATGGTCACATTCAGATTCTGGTTTGATTCTAGATGAATTAAGTGACTATTTTATTTTCCTTCCAAAATACAATCAAGATATAATTCCAAGCCACTTGCTAGAGCGATTTGCAACTTCCTAGCTAGGCTACATGTAGCTATCTTAAGCTAACCATTCTCTGTGACACAAAGCTGACTATCATTAATTTATCTTAAAAACTAGATTATTTATCAAAAAAAATTAATTACACATATAGTAACGTATGGATAACAACCTAATTTCATAAGTAATAAAATTAACCTTTACTTATTTAAGTACCCTCAGGTGTTTATTTGGTCTGACGTGACCAGTAGCTTATGATGGCTAATGTTAGATAACGCTAGCTAGCTAACAAAAACGTTAACACTCACTATGCTTCTTTGTGTTAAATCATATTGAGGCTTTATCATTAGAAGTAAAAAAGTGGATATTTTATAGTATGAAAAATAATCCAACATTTAGCATCTCCTCCCATTTAGCAAAGTTCTACTGTTAATGCATCAATATGTGAATTTGTACTGTTGTTAGTTAATCCAAAAATCGATATTAGAAAAGGTGAATAGCAAAGTTGAGGCTACGTTCATCAAGCCAAAGACACCAGACAGGGAAAAAAGACAAAATGTTTTTTTCTCCAGACAGTTCTATGTGCCCGGCTTTGTGAACGCGTTTTAAATGATGTTAGTTTGTTATAAAAATATGAAAAAGAGGACAACAAAAGAGCAGCCATCCCCCATCTTGGCTGGAGTTTACACATTTCTGATTGATGGAGACAGAATAGAAGAAGACTGATGGCAGCTCTGTTGTTGTTGTTGTTGGCTGTAACGTCCTCTAAAACACTGAGGCAGATTGTTCGAGTCCGCCCGAAACCATCGATACGGACGTAGGAAAACCAAATTCTGTTACGTAACCGCACTGATAGTGAGGCCATCTGTTCGTTTGCAAGTCGTCCTTTCACTTCATCAAGGTTGAGTGTACTCTCTCAGGGGTGGGTGGGTGTGTGTGTGTGTTTGTGTGTGTGTGTGTCAGGTACATGAGGCTAAACACACTGAAGCTGACACAGTAGGAAAGACAGGACACAACATTATAATCCCTGATACAGATTTAGTTAGTGCTGAGCTCGGGGGGAAAAACCAGCACACCTGCAGTTCATACATGGATCTTTTTCACACACATACAAATATACACATACACACACATTTTTCAAAAATAGTAACACACACACACACACACACACACACATACACACAGATTTGTGGATTCATGGACAAAATATGCATAAAAGAAACAGGCATACATAAAAACTATCGGGCCAAAAGTCTAATCTGTCAGAGTCTAAAGTCAAGGCTCTTATCATTCTAGTCACGCAACATATCTGCAAAGTGCAAGTCGGGATACAAGTTTTTCAGGGTCTATCGTTAAAATGACGCAGCATGTGATAACTTTTCTTTTAAGCAGAGTAATCCTGTAAATTGTGTGGTTAAGATCTCAACGCGTTGTGTGATTAAACATAACATGTTATGGGTTTTCTACTTTAATTTTCAGGAATTTAATATATTGCCTCTAAGTATAAAGTAAACCTCACAGCTATTCTGCCCATGTACAGTCTCAAGAAGCGGAGATTCAAGAGTCTGTTGAGGCCCTAGGCAAACATTGATTTGTGGCCCTTCCAACCAATATTATATCTACCAGTGTCCCGATGCTCTTCATCTTTCTTTTTCCCTCCCAGACATAATTCCTCTTCATTTTCGTTCAGTGACGAACTTTGGTTCTTGCAAGAATATTACAGGCAGTGTGTGCTGTCAGATGGGGCCCCATTAGGGAGGTTTCCTACTGTCATTGCAAAATTTGCTAATTTTGAGCTATTGCTGCAGTTTTACGTTTGTCAGCCTTCGGGGGCCCCTTACTGGCCTGGGGGCCCCAAGCAGTTGCCTGCCTTGCCTGTTGACAAGCAGCGCCTCTGGCCTCAAGTAACGGCAATTTTGCAATTTTGCACAGTAATTCTAACTACTGATAATTATTAAAACAGAAAAACTATGTAAGAGGTTATTTAGCAGAAGTCTCTTTGGTTACAGGATTAACACAGGTTTTAGTCATTTTGAATAAAGAGATGAACTCATGGTACCTTCATCAGCTCTACTGAGAGCATCAGTTTCTTAAAACAAAAGTTTATTGTTCATTGAACCCATTTTATTTAAGACTTTAACAAAATGTATGGACCACCAGAGTGACATTGGTACTGAAGGAGCCACACAGTCACAGGTGTGAGATAACACCTGATATCAGACCTGACTGGAAAAACAACAATGCAAAGAATGCAAAGGCTGAGATATAAACATAGACTGTAGGTCCATGGTAAGGTTGTCAACATTTCTTCGATACGTTTGGATACCAGATGTTTCCAAATTAATATTGAAAAGTAACAAAGCTTTAAAAGCTTTAAAATAATTTCCTGTGGAAGTTGGTTACAAGCACACAAAATAACTACGTGGAAATAGTCGATCCTGTCGCTGATGGTCTTGTTTACTTTTGTAGGTCATAACCAGGCATCAGTTTTCATTTCAGTCTGTTTCATAACCAGCTAAAACTCCTGACCGGGGCTTTAAAAAAAATCACTGTTACAGTTACATCAGTGTTTTTTGACAGGGATTGTGAGTTCTTCACCCAGAGTTAATTTCCCACTCAGTGCTGGTCAGTGTAAACATGTTGGTAAAGAAACTAACCTGCAGGGGATTCTCTTTCTGCTTTGTTCAAACTTACAAACAGAGACACACTCACTCCCATGGATGACGCACACACACACACACACACACACACAAATACGCCATGAGTTATAGTAACACACTCTGAACTAACAGACACTTTTTAAAAAGACAGATGGAGAGACAAACTAACAGATGGGAATGAGGACAAAGAGGAGGTCAGACAGAACCACCGACATACAAGTCACTGCTGAGCTAGACAACAGGTGCTAATGTGACCTTAAAGCTGCACCAAGCAAGATTTTAACATTAAAATACACCTCATCAGCCTGGAGAGGGAATGACGCACAGCATTAAAACTATGGTGGCTTACAAGGGCAAACTTTCTACGCATACATTTATGTCTGGAGAAAGGGAGCTGCAGCTTCAGGAACAATGACGATTCAAAAACACGTACAAAATTAAGAGAAAAAAATCCAAACAAACGCAACAGGAAACGTTTAAAAATAACGGAAGTCTTCAGGCCTCTAGGGGGAGCTCTAAAGAGAACAGTTTGGGGTATTTCAACCAAAAGAGAAAAATAAGACGAGTGTGAGATGGAAGAGAAATTTTGGAAATGTATTCAAAAAAAAAACGTGGGGGGTTTCTTTAAAATATTGTAATATAGAAAATGACTTCCATAGAGCTCCCCCTAGTGGTCTCCAGAACCCATCATGTTTCCCCCTGATGTTGGTTGTTTTATGCTGCATTAGTTTAAATTCAGATTTTTTAAATAGCTTGGTTTCTATATTGACATAATGCTATCTGTTGTTATCAGTTTGTCCTTCATTTACAACAGCCCTCCATGTTTTCTGTTAGCATGTTTGGAGTTGTCAGCCGAAGTCTAAAAGCATCCTCACCTACTTCAGTGAAAACATTTTTTTTTTAAATCCCTTCTTTGACTCTTTTTGGGGTGATATTTTAGATTCGTGCAGCTTTTAATATCCTCATTGTTTGACCTTCTTCTTAGAGGATAAGTTCACTCAGAACAATATGTCCTCACTTAGTGGTTGTGATAAGTATCTAAGCTGATCTGTCTGTTAGTTTTGGGCATTTCCCAAAGGAATAAAAACTCTATTCTCTTCAGTATTCTGGAAGAATAGAACGATATCTAAGAGAGGAATGTCAAAATGCATTACATGTTTTCTGCAAGTTGTGTGAACTGACTTCCTTGATTCTCATTAAAACCTCCCACACTATCATCTACCATACTCTTCTTCTTCTTTCCCTCCCACCTGTCTCTTTCGCTCTCTCTCTCTCTTCTCATCCCTCCTCCCTCCTTACCCTGGTGTTGGAGCTGGTCCAGGTCCATGTATTTGCTGGGTTTGGGGTTAAATCCCATGGCTGCTTCCCGCTCCGCCTCCTTCCGCTTCTGCTGCTCCTGCTGACGAGCTCTCCTCGCCACCTCCTCCTGCAGCTCGTCCAGCTCGCTGCGCCCTGAGCCTGAACGCACAAACGCACAAAGGAGGGGAAACAAAATCATTAAGTAAATCGAAAAAAGTGAGTTACGGTGAATGCATTTAAATACCGACGCGAATGCACACCTGAGTTAGTGCCGCCAACCCAGCTCGGGGAGGGCAGCTCCTGCAGGATGGCGCTGCTGCTCTTTGATTTGGGAACCGAACGCCACGAAGGTCCTGACATCAGCACCCGTTTCTGTTGCCCCACCTCCCTGAATGGAGAAAGAAAAAGTGAAGAGAGCAAGAAAAGAGACAAAAAGAGAAGAAGAGTTAAGAGTGCATGCGTCCCCAGACAAATATATCCATTGATTGATTTGTTGGGACGACTATTGTTGGACAATTTGTTGTTGTTAATGTCACATTCCAATTTGAGGCTGTTAAAGTTAAATTGAACGGAAAATCAAGAGTGACAGAGAAAGTCAGAGGGGGAAACAGAATGAACGACAGAGGCAGAAGGGAAGAGACAGTAATTGTTATGTGTGAGTCTCCTACCTGTCAGGGCTGCTGCTGTTCCTCTCGCTGCTCTCGTAGCCACTCTCCATCCTCTGAATCAGACGCGGCTGGTGCTCCACCCCTCGCAGAGGTGGAGGGGCAGGGGGACCCATTGTCCGCCCGCTGCCAAGAGACCTGGGCTGCCCGACCAGCCCAAACCCCGCCTCCAACTCCCCAGCCCCCCTCCCTCCTGCCTCTTGTAACCCAGGCTGTGTGGGTGCAGGAGCGGGTCCTGCTGGTGGAAGAGAGTCCTGGGGCTCGGGAGGGAGAGAGGGACCCGGCAGGGTGCTGTAGCCCAGAGAGGAGCCTCTCGGTCGGGTGAAGATGCTGTCGATGTTCAGGGCCTCTCTTCTGGGCCTCCAGGTGGGCCTGTAGCGGCCTCCAGAAGAACTACAGAGGAAGAGAGGAGGAGGTTTTTCATCTCTATGAAAGAGCTTCCAAAAATAAAGTAGAATAATTCATTTCAGAATTATGCTGAAGCAGTAAAAATAACTGACCTACAAAATGACTTAAATACAGTTCAGTCAAGCCTCACACACAGACATTGTAACCATTTATTGCACGGAAAATTAGCATTTTAGATTCAAAATCTGGAATAAGAATACAGTCTGACACAGCTTTTATAACGTTTTGTGAATAAAACCACATATTGGAGGACATTTTAACATATATTTAAAATCTTCCTGATAAAAATTCACTGTAGAGATGAAGGCAGCTGTTAAAGCAGGCAGGCAGGCAGTCCAGCAGCTGCTACTGCAGTACTTAAAAGCAGAAAGATTCTGGTGGGAGTCACGATTTATTGAGCTGTATGTGGCTTAAGTGACTACCAAAGGACCACCCGGACCTCCACACATCTCTCTCCATCAGTTATAGATGGTCTTTACTCAGTTTATATATGTTAATATGGCAAACTGAGTCATGTAGGAATACCAGTAAGTTCACTCAGGTTCTAAAATTTGAGTTACTTCTTCTTGACTTCACTATATGGACTGTATGATGATGCTGCTTAAGATCTCATGTAAGATGTTTCATGTTTCTTTATTTACTCTTTAAAGCACTTTGTTTGTCTTCAGTTGTTTTGAATGTGCCATATTAAAAAAGTTAATTTGACTTAACATCTGAGGGAGACATTTTCAGGATTTCCATGGCACAGTACCTGGACTTGCTCTCACTGCTGGTGCTCTCATCCTCCCAGTGGGGCCCTCCTGCTCCTCCCTCGCAGCCCCCCACCCCTGACGACGAGGAGGAGGACAGAGGCCGAGAGGAGGAGGAGGAGGACGTGAGCGGCCGGCGGGACGAGAGGAGGAAGACGGCCGTCTCCTTGTACTCCGGCAGGGGAGGAGAGGGAGGACGGGGAGGACCCTCCACCGCTGACTCTGTGTGTGTGTGTGTGTGTGGGAGAAGAGGGAAAGTAAATCCAATAGTTTTCTTTTCTTGTTTATCCCACTGGGAGCAATTATCCCAGCAGCAGTGCCTGTAAACTTAAGAGTAACCAGTAAGGGGGGGGCGAAAAAGCCTGAAGAGTCTGCAGTGATAAAACACAGGGAGAGAGAGCTCACTTTCTTTGGTCTGAAATTTAAAAAAAAAACTGACCTTTGCTCTTTTGGTATTTGTTCCTAACAAGCACCACAGTTTAGCACATCCTCTTTCTTTCTTTCTTACAACGGCTACTTGTGTGTTTGCAGCTGTTAGGAGCTGCCATGATTTTTGACTGAAAAGTAGATAACTTCAGACTGGAAAGCAGTCTTACCTCCGGCGTCGGCACTGTGCGGCGGGGTGCCGATGTCGTAGTTACAGACAACAGTGGTCTGCGATTCGCTGGAGAGGTGGCTGCCCGTAGACTGGTGGAGGGGTCTGCTGCGGGAGGCTCTGTGACTGGAGCTGTCTGTTGAAGAGTCGGTACGAGTATCACTGGATATGGATGGCTCCCGACCTGAGAGAGAACACGAGGAAAAAAAGGGAGATGACCTTTCAGTTAATCCTGCGTCTCCATATGTTTGCAGCAGAGCAAGTTCTCAGCAGTACACAAAGCTAGGAGCTGGATTATGGGGCTGAAGGTCAGAGCTTTGAAGCTGTAACCTGACATGCATCCCCCCCCCCCTCCCCCACTCCCCCCAACCCCCACGGTGATAAACACAGAGTATTGGGATCTGATGTTTTGTCGTCTCTGCTATACCGGAGTCCTCGCTGTCGTAGCCGGCTTTGCTGCTGCTGCTGCAGTGCTGGAGCTCCAGCTGCGGGTTGGAGCTGCTACAGGGGTTGGGGCTCTCCTGCAGTATCACCGGCGTCCCACGGGGGTCAGCATAGAGCAGCAGCAGGGGCTGATAGTGGCCTTTGATACAGCGGGATACCACGTCCTTCCACTTTGGGCCAATCTGGAGGTGCAGCAGGGCGACAACACACACATATAAAGACACACATTAACATACATATTATCCCATAAACACACACAGACACACACACAAAGGGTATGGTAAATTAATTCTTCTTTGAGAAATAACATTACTCGTGAGGCATCAAAAGTAGAAGGTCAAACATGCATTGTGCAGCTGTGTGTCCTTATTGATATAGCGTCACTCTTTTTCATTAGCTGTGTAATCTAATTAGCTGACGGAAGTGTCAAGGGCATGCACAGCCACCTTATCTCACATTTTTGACTCAGCAAACCTGACCAGCTTCCATCGATTCAGCCGCCACAATATTCACATCCTTTTCCAGCCGTATGGGACATAACTCACGCTCAAATCACAAGGTATCACATCACAAGACGAGTGTCATCTGCGCCAGAATGTACTTAAAAGGCAAACACCTTATCAGTCAAAAACGCCCCTGCTTCAAAGAACTGACCATGCAGCACTCAAACTAACACACAGCTTAGTACTAGTCGTTGCTGCTCTCATCGGCTCAGCTGGAGATGCAGCAGATACCGTACATCAATCCCCACCCCCCACCCCTCCCCTCCTGCTTCTCCTGCCCCGTCCTGCAGCATGCAGCCTCCAACTGCAAACTGTGTCTCACCTCTTTGACGTGGGCGTCGTCGAAGTACATCCACTTGCGTATCTTGGTCTGGAAGAAGAAGGTGGAGTAGTGCTTGCCGTAGTAGCACACCATGCCCACCAAGTAGAGCTCCGCCTGGCGAGCCCTCTCCTCTGTCACACGGTAGAACAACTACAGAGAGAGAGAGAGAGAGAGAGCGAGAGAGAGAGAGAGAGAGAGAGAGAGGGGACAGAGGGAGGGGGAGGAGACAGGGAGGGAGGGAGGGAAGAGAATAAGAGGTGTGCATTAAGAGGAGGGATAGAGATAGAGGAGTTAACGAGACTACAAGCACATTTTTGCTCACTTAGTGTATATGCTGTATTCAGTCATCCTTTACATGCATTCTCACCTTCTCATTATTGCTGCAAATCTGCAGCAGAGTGCCACAAATGTGCTGCACACTATCATGCAGAAGTGATGCACTGATCTCACAGTTAGGTCTCAGCACTAGGATGTTTGTTTAAGAGAGTAACTTTCCATATAGTCATATGTTGTTGTGTTTTCTAACATTGTGCACGATCAAATCGACTGTTACTAAACAATTAAACTCAGTCACTCTGGTGGGGCGCAAATGGCCGAGCAGATAAGTCGCACCCTGTATGTATGGAGGCTATAGTCCGACATTCGACAGGAACATTAGTGGCTAGGAACATCCTTAATGTCTTCACGTCTTTCCTGCTGCTACATACAGTATGTTTAATACAGTAGAAAATATAAACAACCCATTCAATTACTTTCATTAGAATAATCTTTCAATATAAGCCTATTTCTCAATCTGTTCTGTGTCAGAAAATAGCCAAACATCAGATTCCCCCGGCTAATTTTGCGTTCATTTTCCTTCTTTTGTATGACCAACAACCCAAAACCTAGAAATATTCCATATTCCAATGTCAACAAAAGATAAACAGCAAATCCTCATATTCAA